>NW_015540975.1:537729-541654 GCF_001515605.1 Sinocyclocheilus anshuiensis
ACGTCCAGCGGATATTCTCCAAAATGGCAATTTTTTATTTTTTTTTGCGCACAAAATGTATTCTCGTAGCTTCATATAATTGCGGATGAACCACTGATGTCACATGGATTATTTTACAGATCTCCTTGCTACATTTCTGGACTTGGGAACATTTCAGTTGTGTTGCTGTCTATGCAGGGTCAGACAGCTCTCAGATTCCATCAAAAATATCTTAATTTGTGTTCCGAAGATGAACGAAGGTCTTACGGGTTTGAAACGACATGAGGGTGAGTAATTAATGACAGAATTTTAATTTTTGGGTGAACTAACCCTTTAACTAATTTCTGTATCCATTGCTGCTCTCAGGTCACATGACAAAATAATGAACGACTCGTACCCGAAGACTCGAGAGATGAACTAATCATCTCTGCTTCCTGTACAGAACCTATTGGATGTTGCGCATGCGGGGTCAACACGAAATGAACGAATCCCTAGCTGAGACAACTTGTCGTTCCAGAGTCATATTAAAGATTTGTTCAAAATGAACGAATCGTTCATTAATGACCCATCACTAGTACGCAGACATTATGCAAAGATGTAAGATGGTGACGTAGCCAAGTCACAGATTTTTTTGACAGGACTACAAATGATTTCAGGCAAGTGTTTTGTGTCATTAAATAGCACCAGTATATTTATCTGCTACTTGTTAATAGCTTACTTGTTAATACAATTGAAAGTATTGTAGCTAACTACTTTTTCTAAAAGCTTGAACCACATTATGCTTCACACTAGGCTGCTGGTGAAAGTTTTGATGTTGCCCTTTAAACTTGTAGTTTCCTCTTCCACCATCATTCACATGTCCTATTTAGTGTGACATACAGATCTGTCACACATTCCCATGCACTGGCCATTTTTCCTGAACTCCGTATCCCTCACTGGCTGTTTTCTCACTTTCTCTCTCAGTATTTTCACAGCTCTCTCTTTTGCTCTCTGATCCGCTGCCTATAGCTTGTGGGTTTTCTCTTCTCGCAGGATGTAAACACCTCTCAAAAGATCCATCCTCTTATGCAGCCCAAGTTCTCATTCGAGTGTGATACATTATTTTGTAGAAATGGTGAGCTGGGAATCATTCATGAGGAAAACAAGGAGGAGAGGGATTTTCTGCTCTACAATGATGCACAGGCTTACAGGATGTTTCTTTTTTTCCTTATTCAATTTTTTCCTTTTTTTTTTTTTTGGTTTCCCTTTTATTTTGAGGCTTTTGCCCTTTATGGACTCTGATTTTTTTATTTTGTTTTCATAGTTGAAAGTGGGGACAGGGGAGTTGCAGCAGACACTAAAGACACTTTTGTGGGTGTCCACAGCTGTGTTTACTTCCATTTCATGCTGGTCCACATGCAACACTGCACCACTTTTTTGTAAGATAAAACACTGTGGCTACAGCATTGAGCATGTATTTGGACAACATTCTGTTCACATATTAGAGCAAATTGTGGATAATCATTCAAGTAGTGACCTTTACCTTATATATGCCATTTTTTGTTTTAGAGCTTGCTTACAAAATCAATACTTCATTGAAAGTGTAAAATTGATATTGGGATTATTATACAAATTTTTTTATTACATTTTATTAAATGTATTTAACAAAACACACACACAGACACCAAAATAATCAGATAACAATCAAAATGCCAATTTTATACTCTAATGGCAGTATTGAGTTAGTAATAGTATATATTCCATATGCAAAATAATAAGAACTTAATTTACAGAAATTTTATTAAATGTGAAGATAATGCTGGGAAACCAAAGAATTTACAGGAACTGGGAAGTATTTATTTATTTATTTATTGATTGTCCAAAACTTTATAAGGTAATGTAATCTTTTGAACAGGATATATTGTGTGTAAAAGTGTGAAAATTCAGTTACTTTTTGACAGGCGGAATATATGCAGATATCTGTCAAACAGCTTAATTGTTCACCCCAAAATGAAAAATTTGTCATCATTTACTCACTCTCATGTTGCTCCAAACCTTTGTGAAGAAGATACATTAAAGAATGTTGGTAACCAAACCTTTTTCCAAATACTATGGAAGTCAATGTCTACCAGCAACTGTTTGGTTATCGACATTCTTCAAAATATCTTCTTTTACATTCAACAGAAGAAAGAAACTCATATAGGTTTGGAACAATTTGAGGGTGAGTAAATGATGACAGATTTTTAATTTTTGGGTGAACTATCACTTTAATCAGGGGCTAATACACTTTGGTAATATCAATTTTTGGTTTAAAAACATAAACAGCATACAGATTATAGAACTACTTAGCGGAACTGTATATTGCATGTGCGTTTTGTTATGTATAGAAAGGTTGTGATGTACCTGGGCATGAGGCAATCATTCATTCTTGCTGTTAATGAAAATAAATGAACACTGTATAGTGTATGCTGTGAATTTGATATTGCAGCTACTAATTGTATAGCATTATAATACCCCACCTGCTATCCCATCAGCTTTGCATACTTTCCAAACAGTTACATACTGTTGTATATGAGTGCAATGGATCACCGTCTCCATTTTGTCACTGCTTTATTCTTAGAACAGTAGTCCATATGTTGTTGCACCTTTCTCTCTCCTCTTGGCTCTGAAGGTGAATGAGAATATCACAGTATCCAGGCGGCATTGCCTGTGCCCAGCACGCCTGTAGAGAGGCAACACAGGGAAGCTGGAGTGCAGTGTCACTCCCACATATATGTGGTGATGGCAGGGTTGTGCCGAACTCAACTCAATAGAAGCAGTAATTAGTTGTAATTTACAGGCGACTCCTCCCCGGTGACCCCACTACTCAGAATTCCCTGGCCACTTAGAGAGATCATGTTTTCCTCTCACAGTGCGCGCCACTCAAATGAACCACAACATTGCCATAATGGCCCACTCCCCACTGGTTTGCCCACCTTCTGCAAGGTAGCTGAAAGTCACTTGGTGGAAGCTCAGTGGAGCGTGCACACTCCTATTTCCATCTATTAAGATGTTAGGAGAAGGGCACACAAAGTCCAATAAACACCACAATGGCAGCAATTCACGACAATGTCAAGAGTTCAACTGGAAATGGGCGAGACTAGGATGTGAATTTGACAGACAGTTGTTTTCGGTATATCACGGCCCACACTATTATATATAATTTTAATCTGACATTAGCACACTTTGTGTACTGGTATATCAGTGTAAATGGGATGTACTGTAGGTAATTTTGCATTTTAGACGGGGTATTACATTGGCCTTGTGGTCCATTGGCCACTAATGGGCCAAAAAAAAAATGGAAATAGCTTCCTAATGACCTGAGTGAGGCCTATCAGTGAAGCTAAATAAATTATCCAGCTACAGCAAGAGCAATGTGCAATTTGCACTATATGAAAATTGCTAGCATGTTGTTTTGCTGCCATAACTAGTGTAATAATGTAGACTGCTTTACAAAACGTTCATCCCCTTTCTTTGTGTGTAGTAAACAACCAGGATCAATTTACACTTTCACTAGCTGCAGAGGAGTGAATTACACCCTCAACCAGGGAGGAATAGAAAGAAAAGAGAGAAACCTCTAACGTTGATAAATGAGGAAGTTTCTATGGCTAACATCTCTCTACAGGTCATACGCCTGCTGCTGTGTTGTCTGCTGGGTGTTTGCAGTATGGGACTATAAAATGCTTCTAGTGCTCCTAAATATCTAGACCCTACTTTATGCCCTCAAACAAAATGTGTATAAATAACTTTAACATAGCTGATAACAATGTTTATTCCTTTTTTTATAAACACACAAAATCCTATAACTTTTGTTATTATAATTTTTTTCCTTTGTCTTTTGATATCTTCCTGTGTCCCCACCTTTCTGCATTGGCTTTTTAAAAAATATATATTTAAATGAAAGCAAAATATGTATGGATTTTTTATA
>NW_015540975.1:541895-568385 GCF_001515605.1 Sinocyclocheilus anshuiensis
TTTTAGAATTTAGTTATACAAGGAATTATTAAAAAAATAATTAATGAATTCATTTTCTCTTTCTGTCTCTTTTTTTAAAAGTAATTTACTATTTCAATATTCCAATTATCTAATGAAAAAGTAGATAATTGTTGAAATATCAGAAACTTGTAGTTTGACTTTTTTGAGCACGATGCAATTTATTACCACTATTTGTCGGACAGAGTGTTTAAAGAGTCATTAAAAAAATGCACTTTATAAATCACCTTACCAAGCTGCAAAAGGCTCTTGTTTCATAGAATGACCCTAAAGTGGGCACATTATTTTGCATTAGTCTCTTAACGCAACATTTAGATTTGTCACAACCTGGAACCTGGAAAAACAGAGAAATGACCTATGTTTGTCTTATTTAAACATTGATTAAATGTAGGAAGCAAAACATTGATTTTCATGGCCACTGAATGTGACTTTCAGAGCTTTTTTTTTTCTTTTTTTCTGTGCAGTAATACACTCCACCCCCCCAACCCCAAACTCTCATATGTCTCTCTCTCAAGGTGAGTTTGACATGTAATGACCCTCACGGTAGTCCTGCGAGAGAGAGGGGCAGACACGCTGAGGTTAGCAGTACTTTAGCGTGACGACTGGAACTGTGAGTGATCTCTCTCTTTCACTGGCCTCTGTTTCTCCCTCCGCTCCTCTTTCTGTCCACCCTTGGCATCATTCACCTCACTGAGGATGAATAATTAATGTGAATAGATGCAGGGGTCATTGGTGACATGTCTGTGAGGGAGCGAATTCCTCCTTGATTAGTACATAAAAAGCAGGCCCCATCTGCCACTGTGTGGGGATGTGACAGGCGCGCCAGTATAGCGGGAGGGGGGCACCGGTGAAGGAAGTTGTAACGCAAACACAAGGAGAGCCACGGCAGGTGTGTTCACTTCATCACCGTCACATATGCACACTTCTCTGTTTAACACTAATTTTGTTACTGTCACTTACTACATTCCACTTTTAAAAATGCTTTGTTTGACTTTCTGTTGCGCGATTACAAAGGTGAACCTAAGTGACCCAGAAAGTTTAAATGTGTTTCAAACATCTAAACAAGAGGAACATCAGTGTCGGGGAATTATTACCTGAAAGTAGCAACATTAATAACCTAACTACATTTTTTTTTTTTTGTCAACACACAATTCAGGCATACTGTGTCAATCAACACTCTGTCCTTGTAACAGTTTATTTTTGTGAATTGGTTAAATGGTTAATTCAGTTATTGTCAGGGAACCAATTAAAAAAAAACACAGAGTCCCTGTACAAAAGTCTATTGTTATTTTAAGTCTTGTTTGGATTTTTTAAGCTACATTTACTAAATTGAAATCAATACGTATTGTTTAGAAGCAGCTCACAAAAAAAAATAATAAATAAATAAATCACATTGATTAGTATGTCAAAGTAATGTCCATATAGCAGTAATATACAGATGTAAGGTAATACGGGTTATGTGGTTAGTAAATACCATGTAAATTAAGCTTAATGAACAATTAAAGTTTGTGATCATAGAAAAAGGTTCATGCTTGACTTTGTTTTTAGTACTGTTCTCATTGCAAAAGTTAATTATACACTGGAAAAAAAAACTACATTGTTAATATAACAAAGATTATTGGACTACGTTTTACAAGAAAATACTATTTCAGTCTTTCTAAAATTGCATGTGTAATTCTGTGTTAATTGCTAATTCTTTGTAATTAATTCTGAAATTTGTTAGCAATTTCAACGTGGAAATTTATTCTACACCATTTTTTCAGTGGACAGCAATTTATTTAAATTATATGTTAAGTAAATGATGTCAATGTATTTGCTAATTTTCTTAGGTGCATCACTTTTACAAATGAGAAGTTCTTACTTTGGGAAATTACTGTTTCGAAAGAGCTTCCCCAACACTGCAAGTAATACCTCAAGAACTTCACATCTCTCACCCAGCCCTGCTGCACATCACTGATCTTATCATCCCTTTTTGGAGAATAATTTGGGATATATTCCTGCTGTGGTGGCCACTCATTTACACTAAAGTCCTGGGGCAACATGATAGTTGGCAAATTATAGTTACTGTTGAGCTAACTTTATCCCAGTGTACAATACAATGTAAATGTGCTAAAGAGGTACCAGATAAGCAAACATATATTAGGGGGGGGAATGGCTCATCGGGTTCAGTCTAGCTAAAAGAGAACATACCCTTTGTCACTGGCTATAATTAATATGCTAAATTGAACTGCAGTAATCAACGAGGGGACTAGCCTTGTGCCCTGGAGGTGCACTGATTAAAATATTAGGCTTAGGCACAGGACTGACTGAGGCTCTCTTGAATAGAGGAGCGGATACTTGGATTTACAGTGCGCTCTTCATTTTATCTCTAATTAGTACCAGGTCCGTAATAACAATAAATGACTTCATTTGTATGACCACACATAAGCCCGATGGCCATTTATTTCTAATGCTCATTTGCTTTGGTCTCCTCCTACATTGGTTAATTACATGCAAGTTGAGTTGAGCCGAAGTTGCATTGGTTAATTTGAGAGTTTGTGTAGTTGGATGTAGTCTTCCTTAAGGCTTTCATTAATCTGTTGGTGAAAGATAAGAGGATAATCTTTATGGAAAGTGCGACAGCCTCACATAAGAGGGTAAACGTCTAGCCAGATGCTTTCTGTTTTTGTTTTTACATTCAAATTTGATGTGACAAAAAAATAAGTGTGCCTCAGTACTTCCTATTGCTACTATTAAGCAATACAGAGATTCTTGTTCAGATACTTTTTCCTCCCTGTGTGTGTGGTAGTATGTTTTTATGAGTGAAAATGGTCACGGAGGTGGTACCGGTGCACTTTTACCACAGAATAATGTGTTACATGCACAAGCAACCACACAAACCCCAAACAACAACATGCATTCAACTTGTTGAATTGACAACCTGAGCTCAGTCCACTGGGCACCAAACTCATTTTCATTGCATGCTTATAAACAATGGTGCTCCATTGATTTATAGTGTGAGTAAACACCGCAGGATAATGTCACACATGCCAGTCTGACATATTTCTACTGACATGCCAGATTACATGGACGCCATGGAAAGGTTTTCTCTGACAAAGCAGGCACTCTCCCCTTATTTTCTTTTGTATCATTAAGCCACTGAGCAGTGCTTCTCTCTCATATGTCAGTATGTAGGTTAGATGGGTGGTAAATGCTGATATTGTTATGGGAAGAGATTCGAAATTGCTTCATTTGGTTGCTTACCATTCATGTGTCTACGTGAATATTCATGCTTACCAATATCTGTATCTTTCATGCTTCCAATATTACTTGTACGCTGAGATGCTGCTCGGACTTTATGTGAGATATGGCACACATAATGGAGCGATTCATTTCCTGCTGCTCCTTTTGACAGCAGAGTCAAGAGTTTTGAGTCAAGAGTTTACATACAAAGGCACATCTCTAACCATCACAGCTCCTCTTTGAATGTCCTCCCATGAACCGTTCTGGGAAGAGACATTTTTCAAAGGAGTATTTTAGCAACTCTGGAATGTCACCAATCAGGTCAGTGATGCTGGGCCCGTAATTCTTTTGAAACGACACACTTTTAATTCCCGTCTACGGGCCACAGGAGAAGAGCAGGCTGACATAATTTAGTCATGTTGTGGATGGAGGTGCTCTTGGGATGTAGAGGGTGCACGCAACAACACATCTAGGACATAGAAGAGAGCTTGACTCAATCCCTTGCCATTACTTTTTGCCTGCTGTCATTACACATCCTCTTAACACTTAGCTGATGTTATATAATGTACACTACTATTCAAAAGACATGTTAATGTTTTGTGTTTAAAGAAATTGACAGTTTACTTCACCTAGGATGAAACTCTGTTCATCACAGCTTATGCTTTCTAGCAGTCAGTTTATTAAAATATTCAGCTGACGTTTCGTCTCATGCGTTCTGCAGCACTTCAGGTAGGTGTTACTTAACGCTTCCATCAAACTGTTCCCACAACAGCTCTGCAGCTCAAACCTTAGATTCATACTTCTGTAATTCTCGTTTCTAATTGTTTACAATCAAATCTTGATTTTATAACTGCTAAGAACATTTTCTTGAGTACAAGTTCAGCGCAGTCAAATAAATTCTTAAGGATAATAAATAATAAAGTCTTCTTAGTAGACTGAAGTAATGGTTGCTGAAAATGGGGCTGCGAGTCAGATAAAATTTAATTTTTAAGGTCTAATTACATAATAATAATAATTCACATGTATTATTTAGATTCATTAAATGTTACATTAGGTGGCATTTTTTAGAAGGATTAATTGCTAAAAAAAAATCCCAAATGCATGTATTTAATAGCAATATGGTGATATATGTTTTAGGTATGTTATAGATAATACATAATAGATATCTATAAATATATTAGATATTGTCCCACAGATATATTTGTGTTTTCATTGATACCCAACTCCACTGCTTCCCAAATAGATCTGATGTTGTTACTGAATCTGGGGTGTGGATATCAAGATTATCACACTGCAATACAGGAATATCATAACGGAGGGGCATTTGCAGCACTGAATGCACCTGCTCTTGTAAAATGGCCTCATATTCTTTGGCCGTTATACAACTGTGCAGTGCAATCGCTGGACCTAATGGCTCCTATGAGGTGGCAACCCATACCATTATAGATAACCACTATGTTTAACAGTTGGCCATTTGGTCCAGGTTTTGTCCAAGTGGTTTAGCAATAGCATTACTGCCAAAAAATGTGACTTTGTGAAGCTGTTGACATGCAGATTTTGCTGTGACAGGGTCACAGAGCGGCTGATGTAATTCTGTGGTAATTTATGAGGTCGTACATTTGTGCCATTTAGAACCTTTTCTGGTCGTCTTTTCCTGTTAGTGAGCTTAGACTTACAGTGATTATTTTTGCCAACACAGTTTGTTCATTCTTGGCATATGCTCACATTGCTGTTGAGATTGTTCCAAACATTAAATAACTTTGCTGTTTTTCGAGACTGTTTGGCCTGGAGTTTAGCTAGTGCTCGCCTGTGGTTAAAAAACCCCACATCAAACTGGCAGTGGTCAGACCTCTTTTATGTCTGTTCTAAATTGCCAATCAAGCAAGGGTGTCTCACCTCTGCAGCTGGGTTTTTAATAGTGATTAAACTTGGTTCAACTTGTCTACCCCCTCTTTGGCTCTTTGGTGCTTCTGTTTCTTATTCCCCTCCATTAAAGTAAAGAATAATATACAGTCAGTCAGTCATTAATGCAAAATAAACTCAGAAAGAGTAATCAGGTGGTATTATTATTATTATTATTATTATTATACATTTTCCAGAGTGTTTATTTATATTTATATTTATATACAGCTCTCCAGAAGTGCTTTATTATTCCATATGTGTGTGTTTATGTATGCATGTATGTATGTGTGTATGTATATGCATGTATGTATGTATGTATGTATGTCTATCCACGCGCACACACACACATACATACATACACACACAGTATTATTGTATAAATGGACTGTTCTGACATGGAGTATCAACATCAAGCAGCAAGGGAGCTCAGTTTTCAATCGTCAGCCCTCCCTGTGCCACCTGCTCCCCTTTTAAATGAATTTGTCATAGCTCTCTGTTTGTGACTAGCCAGGCTGTGGGCTTCAGCTGGGGAACTTCCATCATTTTAATGATATCAAAAATAGTGTCAGGCTGAAGTCAATTTTTTCACCAACTTACCAACATGTTTGGAAAGAAAAACCATCCTGGAATGGCATTGTTATTACATTCATTATTTCCTGTCATTGTTGTATCGAGCTCTGAAAAACACAGTCTATTTTGCTGTCCTGGTTCCCTGGCGATGATCCTCCCAGTCATGATGTGGCAAAGCATTCTTGTCACACCCAGGCTGAGTGGGACACTGACATTCACCTGTGCGCTTGTGTCCTTACTCTGTTTCAGCACCCGATAAGTAACCCAAAAATGAATTCCATTAGGAAACAAATCTCAGGCTAATTCCCCTCTATCACACTCTGGGTCAAACGGCATAATACCTGAGGTCAGGGGAGAAATAGGTTACAGCGTATTAGGGCTGAAATCTTTTCACTGCCTGGTGGTGACTAACACTCTCACCATAATGGGATTTCCCAAGAGATCTGCCATTTTGGTTCAGAACTCTCTGGCCCTTCACAGATTAATAACTCAATGGATTACCTGCTGCACTTCCCAAGGGCATTAAACTAAGTTTTTGCTCTAATCAATCGGTTGAAGCTATTTCGCCATCAACACAGTTCAATACTGTACACTTCATTTCCCTCACAGAAGGGGGGACTGCACTTAATTATTCTCCATTGCGAAGCGTTTTTCAGCATCAGTCCACCCTCACGGGTTAGACAAAGGCATGAAAGGAGGATTACATTTCTCTGCACGCTTTAATGAGAGTGATGTAAATGACTAGTCAAATAACTTCCATAGCTGTATAGTGGAACCAGAGTGACCAATGAGTCAGGTCACAGCACAGAACAAAATCAATAAGGTGGCAGTTTTAAATTAGTTTAGTGCTGGTCTCTGAGTAAAAGAAAAGATAAAAAACATAAACATCACCTCCTCTCTAGCCTCCTCCCGGGGATGGTTTTATTGCCATAAATTAGATAGAAAGCCGCTGTTTACAAAGATATATGAGCCCTGAGTATCATTGCCGTATATTTCTTTGACACTTAGCCTCCATTTACAGTGCAAGGGAGGATGTTTATGAAGGACATTTGCTATCTAGATGAGGTGTTATCAGGGATTCTTGGTGACCATACGCTTTGGCAAGGTCATGAAAGGCCTCTGTCAGCAGTGACAGTCAGTGTAGGCCTGTTTACCTGGATCACCGTTTTATTTATCACAAGGTTCTGCCATGAATTTTCTAAGGTCTTTAGGACTGTAAATTTGCCTAATGCAGTTCTGCAGCCCCTGTCTGCTATCATAAAACCTGTGAAGTCACTCACTGTACTTTTAATGTCATTTAAAGTTGAGCAAACTAAGTTGCAACATGTTTGCTAAGCAGACTTGAATATGATTGGCAGTATATCTTTGACATATTTTATAAGTGAGATGTTTTAAAGCTTACTGCAGTGCTCTGCAGATCTGTTACTCACTACCCTAAACACAGAAAATCAATTAATTACTAACAAAAGCATATGGAGGCACATGTTTAATTTAGTGTGTTTGTGTTTTCCCATATATTTACATAATTTATAAACAAATTAAATTTATATATAATATTTAAATATTATATATAATAACTGTATATGCTATTAAATATCATAATATATACTGTGTATTCTATACATACTGGTGTTTTATTTACTGTGTTTTAAAGTCTTGCTCATATAAAATTGCTTAAAAATCGAAAATGATAATAATAAAATAAATAAATAATTGTTGATTTTTGTTTGAACTGTCCCTTTAAGTATCCTTCTATGTGTACACTCTTTTTAAGCTTCTTGAAATAATATATTGATCAAAGTTTATTTTTATCAATGTTTATAAAAGACAAAACACTCAAAATTGGAATGGGACAATTGTGGTTTATTATATTAATGAGTAATTAAAATTATATTAGAGTACAACATGTACAACTGGCAGACGATCTGAACGAGTTCTACTGCAGGTTTGAAAAGACACCCCACACCCGCCCTGAACACCTCTCCACACAACCATTCACACTTCCAGCAACCCTCCTCTCCCCCACACCTGCAATTCAGATCAGTGAAGACGAGGTGCGCCAGGTCTTCCGGAAGCAGAAAAGGAAAAAAGCACCAGGCCCAGACCATACCTGGCAATAAAGCTCATTCTGATTCTGATTCTGATACATCTATTTTCATTTGAAGTCAGATAATTATTTGTGTTTCAAGTAAAGGAAACAACAAATGTTTCAATTTCAAAACTGTGGCAGCCTCCCACAATGCAACGTGATCTCATGATAATTTGTATGTATTTTATGTAAAATGTGGTTCTATAAAACGTACAAGTTATTTTCCTGCGTATTTCGGTCATTTGCATTTTATCCCTTCATATTCACTATAAAATGGGTAGGTTTAGGTTTGGGGGTAGGTTAAGGGGTCTAAAAATCTAAATCGCTTATTGATAAAATGATAAAAATGCATTGATATGAATATCTTAATGATATAAACGATACGTAAATATTTTTACGTTTTTTAGCTAAAAATACGTAGCGATTTGTACGTCTTAAACGTTGAAATACGTCTAAATTGTACGTTTTAGCATTAATAAAAACGTACAAAAGTGTACGTTTTGTGCTTGTAAATGTTACGTATTAATACCTAGGCTACGTATAAACATGAGACCAGGCTGCACAATGAAACAATTTAATTATCCAACAAAATAAATCTGTGTTATTGTAGTACTGGCACTTACTAGCACTTTTGTATCTTTGGAGGTGTTAAAGCAGAGCAAAGAGAGACATTTTACAGGACAATCTACATGTGGTGCTCCCCACCACCCTCTCGCACTTCACTCCCGCTGAGATGAAGAGTGTTGTGAAGCCCACCTATTAGACAGCACGCTAGCCTCCCTGGGCTCCTTCCCAGGAAACAGGTCCGGGGGCGTTCTGTCAGTAAATTCCTCTGGGAGTAGTCACACTTTTTGAAAGACGGGAATTAAGTGGAAAAATGTCTGTTCCCTCACTGATGTAATTATCTGTCCTGGATTAACATCTGTTCACTTGCACAAGTGCCAAGTCCACTTCAACATGTTCCAACTCCTTCTGCCCAGGCTGGATGTATACCTGTATCTGTTCCTAAAGTCATGTACCTTGGCACACATTGCCGTTGTTTCTCCCTCTGACATTAGCAAACTATTCAACATCTGCCCCCCTCATCATTCCAGCATCTATTTGCACAACACTTTTTCATTCTAACCTTGTAAAAGTTTGTTCCCATTTATTCTGAGGAAGCACCTGAAACAGGTAGGAAACTAGTATAAATCTATCCCATCCATCTATCTATAGACGCTATTTTTGGAAAACGGATGAATATTTAATTCTTTGTTTTCTATTGTTGATTTAACAGATGGTATTGTGGTTCATTTGACAGTCAGAAGAGCCTCAAATACAATGATGTCACACTCTGTCTGTTTCCACATATTTACATTCACACAAGCGTCTAATTCATCCCAATGGCAGTACAGGAAAGTCTACTGTCTTTGGATAATCACACACTTCCTACGTTGAGCCTCTAGATAACACATTATCATGCATCATTTATCTTCATTATGTGTGTCAGTGCTTGTGTCATAGTGGGCGTACTTCATGAATTCCAGCTGCTGGTATAATCACATGTACACACTATTCATAAAGTTCAGTTGAATCTTGAAGAATCTTGCACAGCACCAATAAAAAAGACATCGTGCCAAATGCAGATTTCACCATGGAGAGTGGACATTGACAGGTTAGTAAATGAATTTAATGGTTGAAAATGTCACCTCACTTCCTCCTGTTGTGCCTTTAGAGTTAGGCAGGACTGTGAGTGATGAGATGACCTGAAGGACTAGCCTGTCACACTTCATACTAATGTTATGCCCAGAGGGAGTAAATTAAACCTGAACTATGCAGTGGAAAAGTAGATCTACATCTCTCTTTTGCTTGCTGCTAATTATCGTTATTCTTTAGTTATAGGAGCAGGGCAGACACACCGCCATGTCCTTTCTATTAAGCTAAATGTCTCTGGAGTTTTTAGGGATAGGTTAATGAACTGCAGAATTTCTTGGAAAGTGCAATCAAAGCCTGGTGATTATGGAAGAGTATGTAACATTTCTGTTTCAGTCTCGGTCGTGGGCCTCAAGCACTCTTGGGTATACCGCCAATGTTGTTTCAGAAAACCGTAATTAGGCACAACACTGAAGGTTTTCCATGCTGCAATATCCTCTGACCATCCTCCTCAGAGCCGTACACGTAAATAGGCTCTACTGGGCGATGATTCCAGCGGCACTAATTGCGATGCAGAGCGCATCGTGAGCCGAGTTTGGCTAAGATTTGCTTAGCCTCTGGCTCATCAAATGATTATAAAATTGATTGAATTAATAATGATCAGTATTAACATAGAGCATAGGTTTGGGTGATGGAAATTAGTGGGGGCACAGACACAATTAATACATTATGAGTCTTTTAATGAGTGAAACTTGAATGAGGTTGTAGAATAGTGCATACACTCAATGCCAGCCTCATACAAATAATAAAATTTTATACATTCATGTCAGGTGTGCCACATTCGATTGTATGTTTGTGTGTGTGTGTTTGTCTTTATGTCCTCTTTTGTAAAATAAAATTAAATAAAAATAAATAAATAAATATTTGTATTGTAAAAATGCAGTTAAGTTTAGTAATGTTCTATTTAGACTTATATATGTGTGTGTGTGTGTGTGTGTGTGTGTGTGTGTGTGTGTCTATCAAACAAAAGGTTTTAAAGGGGTCATATCATATGACCCCTTTAATAATGTATTTAAAAGGTATATTTAAAGACAGGGGTGCACATACATTTTTCAGCCTGGTTCTCAAAAGAACACATGGAGATTTGGTTTGGTCTTCACACTGCACATAGTGTGACACATTAAATATTTTATTATTATTAATATATTTTATAATTTTTTGTATAAAATAATAAATTAAATAATAAAGTTTGATAATGCTATTATATTTTAAAATAAAAAGGGAGTATTAAATAAAACACAATTATTTTATAGTAAACTTCAAAATAAAATGCTAATATTTACTTTTTTTAATATGAACTTTCATTATTTTCATACTAAAAATCAGCAAGCTTTTATTTTGGCGTGTTGTCAGCAAGTAAGTATATGCGCTGCAGGGTTTAGTGCTGCCCAGTGAAGAGCGTAAGTGAAGAGCGTCAGTGAATGTAATGTTGCAGTTTTGCATTGTGCTTTGAAAACGGCAGCGGATAGCCTAGATTTATGCTCTCAGTTATGCTCTCGAATTGAAATCTTATACAGTATTACAGTTTGGTGGTCTAAAATGGTTGTGCATTAACAGCTGCCATTCATGTCCGTACGCAAATGAGCGGTCTGAACTTATTTACCACTTATGTGCACCCCTGTTTATTGAAGCATTAACACTGTTGGATACAGTTTTCCACTAAACAGAAAAACTACTTCAGTTCTCTACCACAGAGTGAAAATATGCCTGTCAGATTTGTTTTTAAGCAAGCAACACTATTAAAATACTCTTTGGAGTATCGCTTTGATTATCCAGCCGTGTCCTTAGTTTAGAATGGATAGATGTCTATAATAGATGTCTCTTCAAAGTGGGAACCATTTAAATTCCTTTGAACAGTAGCCGACTCGATTGGGACATTGCTTAGAAAAGGCTTATTCCATTTCTGAAGCTGTTTTGAGTTTGATAAATCTACCTGCAGCCAAATGTGATGCTGTGGCAGTTCAGCTGTTGTGGATGTCAGCAAACTGCCAATTTAGGTTTTGCATGCACATCTTCACATTTTAGATTTTAAGGGCCTCAAGTGTGAAAGTGATTTGCTTAGATTTCTCCCAAGAGACAGCCTCTGATTTTCTGATTTTGCACAAAACCAGATTTTTTTTTCTCTCTCTCCAGGACGCTGTGTAATTTATGGTGGCACTTCATTAGTGAGTTTTAGAGAAACTTGTCAATATGCGATGATTAGCTTTGTATTATCTTAAGTTTAATGTGTGGTTTGGGTGATTTAGGCAATTCAGTTTGTGGAAGCTAAGCATTGTGATTTTTTTTTAAAAACCCAGCTCATCCAGCTGTGTTTGTAGTGCAAGCTATTTTGCCTAATAATCTGTGTGTTTGTAGCTCATTTGATTAGTATAAGCTTTCTAGCATGCCCAGTTTTGTTTTCATTATTTCTTTAGCCTGTCTGTTTTGTTTAAAGATGATGGTCATCTAGTAAACTGCAGGTGTTTTTCAGCATGTTTCAGTGATTCACACAACTGGGTGTCTTTGTGGGTTCAGCCTCTCATCAATGTTGTTTTTTGAATTGTTGTCACCTGTTGACAAGCTCCACTCTATTATGTATTTGTATAGTCAGAATCATGGGCGACATTGGGGGGGGCAATTGCTCTCCCGCGGGAATGCAGACCTCTAGTTCACAGTTTACTAAACGGTGGCAACCTCTTTAAGTTATTCTTGACTTCGATTGACTGCTTTGATGCGTTGCAGTACAGTAGGGCATTGTTTTGTTGCTTACATCAGAAAAAAAAAATATTTTGCTGTTATTTATTTATTTCATATATATATATATATTATATATATATATATTTCTTGCCCCCCCCCCCCGACTCAAGGGGCAAATGTGCCCCATGGATATATATATATATATTATATATATATATATTTCTTGCCCCCCCCCCCGACTCAAGGGTCAAATGTCGCCCATGGTCAGAATACTAGATGAAAATGGTTATTTCTTCTCCACTTTTTTGTGGTAAGGATAAAGCTGGCGGTGGTTAAAGATCTGGGCACAGAAAACCCGTAACTCTTACAGTTTGCAGCAAGATTATTTTTTTTATTAATGGGTTACATGCAACCTTCATCTAGCTTGGCAACTGAAAGGTTATGGGTTTGAAGCCTGGAAGAAGTGATCCAACAGCTTCATCCCCATTATTAATCACTAATTGCTGTGGATATAAACATTCACTAAAATAACTTATTGTTTACTTGTTTCATTGCCAGCATTCAGAGACAATAATGATGCCTGACAGAAACGTCTCTTTATTGATTTCTGTTTCCTGTGGAGTACCACAGGATTCTGTCTTCAACCCATTTTTACCACTCTTTGTATACTCTCCCTTTGAGTTCTGTTTTTCAAACACATAGCATTTCTTGGCATATAGCAATTATACTGATGACACGCAGTTGTGCTAATCATTGCTATAAATCTTTTTGATTGCCTTGTGAGCAATAAATGGCTAAAAGCTTTTTTCCATATAAATGAGAGTGACAGAAGGTATTATATTCCTCGAGCTCCTAGTTTAGCCAATAATTAAGGGTCCTTGTCACTCATGCCAAAAACCTGGGTATTATCTTCACTAAGGTTTTTCACTAAGACAAATAAGTGCTACTATGAAAGCAGCTTTTTGCAGCTCAGGGCCATTGCTAAATTAAAGCAGTTAAATTACATAGAGGTACAGTCTTGTTTTTAACTGCAATGAAGCTCTGAACATGATAATAAAATCTATTTACCTCTGAAAAATTTTGTGATATGATCTTATCTTTAATATTATATTTTAATACTAATAAGATTTTACTATATTATACAAAATACCATTTTATCAGCATTTTTTGTTCAAATAATTTTATATTATCAAAAAAATATATATTTAAAAGATTCAATTTACATTATTTTTAGGCATTTGATTTAAACATATGATAGATTGATTACCATAAGCTTTGCTGTTGATATATATTTTTTTTCTGGCCAAATGAGTCTCTCACTTGTTTATGTCTTGCTCACAGTTAGTCATCCAGACTATGCTACTGGTTCCAGTTGCATGTACAATCCAGGACTTATTATTGTCTCTAGTCTAAAGGTCTTCACAGAAACACCAAATTTCTTCCATGGCTTCTGTTCTCAAACCTTTTGTCCACCCCGTGACTGTGCATTGTAAGGTAACCATTTTAATTTGTTCCATTTAAATCCACAAGTAATCTTAGTTTTCATGTATGTCTTCAAGCTAAAGTGTGAATTTGCTTTTTTTGAGTCATTCTTTTTTTTGTATAGTATATGCTGCTTACCTTATTTTTACATATTTGCTAAACAGCACTGAGCTCTATAAATAAATGTGAATTGACTGTCTAAATAAATGAGAGAGAATGGAAGAGAGGCTGAAATAATAGGTAGTTGGCTGGCATTTGCAAGTTTTGCTAAACCCTCTCCTGCTGGCTAAGCCAGCCTGCCTCTCTCTGAGTGAGATGAGACTCTTCCAGCTCCCCGCCTGTGCTCTCTCCCTGTCCCACCAGCCCTGCATCTTTGTGGGGAACGGATCAGCTACAGCATGGGGCTGACAGGCTCACCACTCATTCCACACCAATGGCAGAGGATCATTCAGGTTTAGGGACAAGTCATGGATTCTAGCTTTTGTGGGGAAGATTTTGCTACTTGAATATAAATAATTTCGAAAAAAAAACAAAAAACAAAAACATTTGAGTGCTTTTAGACCTTGTCAACAACACACACCTAAGATCCAAAATGATGAAAACCTGTCTGTGTTTATTATTTTTGCTTTTATGTTATATCTTTCCCTTTTGCCATTCTGTAAAGATGCTCCTGAAGATCTGAACATTTGTACAGTAGTTTTTATACAAGTTAAAAGGCTTTTCATAAGGCTTGCTCTTTAAGCCCGTGCATTTGATGCATTTCTCTTTGAGATTTCCTCTCAAAAGTATCTGAGTTGTTGATTTTTTTTTATGATACTAAAATGTCATTTAAAAATGTCTTTGTAGTAACTCAGCTCATTGCACAAAAAAAAAGTAAATTCCCATTTTCAATGTCAATAGGCCAATTCAGCTCTACAGAGAAGAGTGTTGCTGCATATCAGCCGAGATGCGTGTCGACAACTTTACAGACATGGTTGACATTTTCTTTTCAGCGAGAGAAAACAGTAACCTATATTATACCACATGCCTCCGCCTGCTCCGTTCTAATCTGAAAATGTTTCCACGCTTGCAGTTCCAATCTGCGCCTGTCCTTGGCAGCAGATGCACTTACTTGTGTCTCTCTTTATGGAGAGATTTTTCATAAAAACAGATCCACTGACAGATTCGAAGAAACAAATAGAAAAAAAAATCCAAAATTCACACATTTCCTTAGGATAAGATACTGTATGATGATTAGGGTAGTATGATGTAGTACTCATGCTACTTTCTTTGTAAATGTATGCTTGTTTTTTTTCCTTAACCTTATAAACAACCAAGCCAAAGTTTCCCAGTTTCTTTAAAATTATAAATAAATAACTCTTGTTGTAAAATCAGCATCTTATTAAATGTCTGTATTTATCATTAGTATTATGCTAGCTTTGATGTTGTTTTGAGAGCTGTAAATATTATTTTAAAATGCTGCAAATATTATGATGCCTTTAATTTTGGGTTCTACTTGTTCCCCAGATTTTGATGGGTGAAGGCTATTTAAAAATAGATATTGGCAAATCAAGTACTCTCAAACCTTCTTCACTTCATCTCACAAACTACTAAAGTCAACAAAATAATTTCACAGCACAAATGCTCTGTTGGAGGCTTTGAATAAACTGCAGTTACATGCAGACTCCAATAGTCTTGGTTGCTTGATTTTCTTACACTGATGTTTTTTGTGGACAATATGTATTTTTACCTTACCCAGACTTGTCAGTTCATGTTTGTCAAATCTAAAATGAATATGTTTTTGAACTTTCCACCCCTTGCCATGTTGCTGTACTGACAGGTACAGTGTGTGCCACAGGGGACAAGCTTGCGTGCCATAAATCGGTCACGGGTGACTTAGCAGGCCAGTTTAGAATAACAACAGCATAAAAGCTGAGACAGCCAGATGCACAGAGAACGTCTCGGTTACGTATGTAACCCTCGTTCCCTGAAGGAGGGAACGGAGACGTCACGTCCCGTCGCCACAGCTCCTGTACCACCGCTGAGCGGCCGGGTCACCGGCTCGGCTCCTCAGCGAAAACCTGAATATGCGCTGCATCTGCTGCCTACTTATACTCACGCTGTGATCAGCAGCAGCTGGATGCAATAATCGCATGCCAATGTGCATTGGCTCGTTTAGTTTACACTCGAAGTGGATTGGTCCCTCTAAGCGAGATCCCAATTTCGTCGGTCAACCGACGTGACGTCGGGAGTGACCGACTGAAAGGGAACGTCTCGGTTACGTATGTAACCCTCGTTCCCTGAAGGAGGGAACGGAGACGTCACGTCCCGTCGCCACAGCTCCTGTACCACCGCTGAGCGGCCGGGTCACCGGCTCGGCTCCTCAGCGAAAACCTGAATATGCGCTGCATCTGCTGCCTACTTATACTCACGCTGTGATCAGCAGCAGCTGGATGCAATAATCGCATGCCAATGTGCATTGGCTCGTTTAGTTTACACTCGAAGTGGATTGGTCCCTCTAAGCGAGATCCCAATTTCGTCGGTCAACCGACGTGACGTCGGGAGTGACCGACTGAAAGGGAACGTCTCGGTTACGTATGTAACCCTCGTTCCCTGAAGGAGGGAACGGAGACGTCACGTCCCGTCGCCACAGCTCCTGTACCACCGCTGAGCGGCCGGGTCACCGGCTCGGCTCCTCAGCGAAAACCTGAATATGCGCTGCATCTGCTGCCTACTTATACTCACGCTGTGATCAGCAGCAGCTGGATGCAATAATCGCATGCCAATGTGCATTGGCTCGTTTAGTTTACACTCGAAGTGGATTGGTCCCTCTAAGCGAGATCCCAATTTCGTCGGTCAACCGACGTGACGTCGGGAGTGACCGACTGAAAGGGAACGTCTCGGTTACGTATGTAACCCTCGTTCCCTGAAGGAGGGAACGGAGACGTCACGTCCCGTCGCCACAGCTCCTGTACCACCGCTGAGCGGCCGGGTCACCGGCTCGGCTCCTCAGCGAAAACCTGAATATGCGCTGCATCTGCTGCCTACTTATACTCACGCTGTGATCAGCAGCAGCTGGATGCAATAATCGCATGCCAATGTGCATTGGCTCGTTTAGTTTACACTCGAAGTGGATTGGTCCCTCTAAGCGAGATCCCAATTTCGTCGGTCAACCGACGTGACGTCGGGAGTGACCGACTGAAAGGGAACGTCTCGGTTACGTATGTAACCCTCGTTCCCTGAAGGAGGGAACGGAGACGTCACGTCCCGTCGCCACAGCTCCTGTACCACCGCTGAGCGGCCGGGTCACCGGCTCGGCTCCTCAGCGAAAACCTGAATATGCGCTGCATCTGCTGCCTACTTATACTCACGCTGTGATCAGCAGCAGCTGGATGCAATAATCGCATGCCAATGTGCATTGGCTCGTTTAGTTTACACTCGAAGTGGATTGGTCCCTCTAAGCGAGATCCCAATTTCGTCGGTCAACCGACGTGACGTCGGGAGTGACCGACTGAAAGGGAACTTCATACTCCCTGTGGACAATGAGATTATAAGCAAAATGTGAAATTCAATCTAAGTAGCTCCCCCATGGACTACAAAGACCAGACCATTTCTGTTTATGACAACTGAAGCTTTCTGTTTGACCACAGTGATGTCTGCATTTCCAAAACACAGAACTTGTGCTCAAAGTCTTGCGATAGTTGGGATTTATGAGTTGTGTGTGATGTGTGTGCGCATATACTATATGCGTGTGAGTGCATGTCTGTAGTGACAGCTGTGGATCCATCAGTTACATTTGTTCTTGAAGCCTTCTGCACTTAATGTCCAGAAGCAACATTTCTCAGGGCTTAAATTTCACAACTAACAGCTGAAGAAAGTGATTCACTGATTTAGTATAATCTGCCCAACTCCTGCATCTGTCAGCTACCCAGAAGCTCATTAGCAGATCATGATGCTTTTGTTTGAGATTTGCTTCATTATCATGCACAATGCCGACGCCGAGTACAAAACCACTAATGATTTCTACCACTTTGTGGTAAACTATAATTTCTCTAATTCATTGATTTAAAGCTCTGATGAACTATTAGTTAGTTAAAGAAAGTCATTTTGAATTTATTCCATAGTGGAGCTATTTTAAGGTTTGGAACCAAAAGACAAGTGACACAAAGTTGTGTTTATTAAGTAGTGGCTTTGTATGTTGGTTATCCTAAATAATAATCAATATCATCATATTTTTGCTATAGCTTTTGTGTTAACAAGTAAACACAAAACCACATTCAGGCAATGTCAGGTATATAATTTTAACTTTGAACTGTGTTTTCAATGTAAAGATATTTTTCATATGCTTGTCAGCTTGGTGCAAGTTGTCATAATTTAACTGTTAGAAATAAAGGTAATGATATGATAATTTGGCCAATTTTCTTTTCTCTCTCTCTCTCTCTCTCTCTCTCTCGCTCTCTTTTAGGTGAAAATAGACGGAGTTACATGCCTAAACAAAATATTTGCTTGATTAGAAAATGTGACAGCTACCTCTGATTTTCCATGCCATGTATTACACTTGATTTTATAACAACACCCTTGAGGAACACCATGGATAGTCGTTTCAGATATCTTAAATGTTTTTTTTTTGTTCATATCATTCATTTGTTCTCAAACCGTTTTTTTTTTTGAGAATCATGAGTAGCCTATTGTAAGAAATTACTGTGGTGCACAATAAAAAAATACCGTGTTACGCATTTAAAAATACTTCTGTCCTCAATTTAGTATCTATTTTTTCAAATACATTTTTACGTATCTTTAAAACTCTTGGAAAACTTTTTGGTAAACATTTACTTCACTTCTAAAGCATAATATTTTATCTTTTATGAAAACATATTGTTCCTTGTTGTTTCGAACCAATAAATACTCGATCTGCATGGCAATAGAGGTTTCTGAATTGTTAATGAATGATACATGACTATTTGTTGACTGCAAGTTGTTTTGAACTAAGTATTCTGTAAAAGAACACGCTGTTTATGCTCACTGTATGAAATGCTTAAATCTTAAAAAATACTGTTTGATTTATAATATTCATTATAATGTCAGACTGTGTTTAAACCTATTTAAGCACTGTCCATCCTGTCTATCTCTAGGTCATTAGACCAATTACTGTTTAAAAATGTATTTTTGATCAGAAGAATGCAGTATTTAAAAAAATATACTTTTGCACTTTTACTCAAGGAAACTTACAAATGTTTTTTTTTTAAATTAGGGTTTGTGTATTTTAAACTCAAATACATGGTTTGTGTACTTGGTCCACCTACTTTTACAGTTTTTTTTATTTATTTATTTTTTTTATTTACTTTTAGGTACTATTCAATATTCACATATTATTGCATTTTTATTAAATATACTGATGACTGTCACAGGGCATCATACTCACAATGGCTAAGTCCTTGAAACATGCCACCTTGGCAACAGCGCGTGCTATGATTTGCACACATTTTACACATCTGTGCCTCTGTGTGTGTGCTTTAGCCTTATGCAAGTGCATCACCTGCTTTTATGCTTTAAAATGGCTACAAAATGAAAGCCATGTTAAAAGCAGCACATCTCTAGCAGCTGTTTTTGAGGTGAAATGTGCAGTGTGGGGACACAGAGGTCAGAACTGCTATGTCTGGGTGTGAGACTGTGGCGGTGGCACGTTTTACAACTCCCTGCTGAATCTCATCCTGTCTAGCTCATCCCTTTCTCCTCCTCTTTCTGCCTACATGCCACATTACATTTTGAAGGTGAATCCCATAAATATGAAAATTATGAAGCAGGTTGAATTACCCAGGAGGCTGCCTCTCTGTGAGCCTGCCAGATATATTTGCATTACAGCTTCCATTTGGGAAGATGCCGTATGACCGGCAGCAGGAGCCCTGCAGCTGGCTGCACTAGTCTTTTGCTGGAAATGGCCCTTAAATCATTGCTTTCTTCTTCCTAAAATAAATTATGCCTGATGACACAAGGAGAAATGAGAGGTAGAGAGATATGATTGAAGTAATCCTTGAGAGGCCCTATCATTCCAGGTTTGTTCCTTATGTCTATAGCGTCTTCTTCCCTCTCCATCTTTTTTGATCTGTACAAATGGGATGAGAAAATTAGCCTAATCTCTATGAGGATTCAGATTGGTTCATGCATAGGCATGCATATACTCAGCAGGAGCATTGACCTTCTCTTTGGTTGCCTACTTTACTTTTCTTTTTGCTTCTTTTTCCATTTTTCTTTACAAAGTGTGTGTATGCCGTATAAACCATTTACAGAGATCTTTCTTTCTTTTTCTTGCTTCCTTCCTTTCTACTTTCCTTCTAGCCTTCCTTCCCTTTACCCCAGATGTTAGTTCTCTTATTATTCAAGATAGAGAACATCAGAAAATTCATTTGATAAATGTAACATTTTTTTTCACTGCAATTGAATAAGAGGTCAAACTTGATGGCAGCAAATTAAGAAACCTTTTATTTCTATAAGGATGTTGGCCAATAAGAACAGCATGCCTAAAGGCCTTAATGTTACACAATGAAGCATTTATTTTTTAGCTATCCGTTTATTTGACTGAAATGCAAGTGCAAGGACAGGGGACAGCAGAGAGACTTTGAAACATACTGCTTGAAGATTCATGGACAGCCAGCTTATAAATGCCTGAAAGGCACAGAACAAATATAGTCAGCTGGTACTGGATCTTAAAATAATTTGCTTAGAAAAATATTGCCTTGTCATAACCTAACTGTTTTATACCTTTAATTCAAGCATTACAGTATTTATAGCTAGCAGTACAGACCTTTTACCAATTGAAAACCTTTATTTACTTAATTCCTAATCTTCTCTGTTTGTTCTTCCTTCCTTCCTTGCCGCCTTTCTTTCTTTAGCTTTCTCTTTTTTCTCATCTTGCATTCATCCTGTGCAGTTTTATTTTATAGCTTCTTATTTCGACATGTTATATTTGTAGATGATCATAACATGACATCCCATGACTGTTATCAATCAATGATGAACGATCGTATTTGTTCTGAAGGGATTTGCCTTATATTGAAAACATAACAAGAGAAGTGAAATTCAAAGAGCAAATGCACTGGCACTGAGTTTGGTCTGATTTGTACATGTATTTTGGATAGCTGCCCTCCGCTCCCATGTCAGTCAGAGGAGAGGGAGTGGGTGCAGAAGGGAGAAAAGAGCCAGGAACGACCACAGCTGCTGGATGATGGGACTTAGCCAAGGCCCCCCTGCTTCCGCTCTCATTTGCCAGCGCTGAGGAGTGGAGCGTGCTCAATAAGAGCAGAGTGGACTAGGCCACAGGGGCAGTGTGGGCACAACCTGTGAGAAGCGGCAGTGCCAACCCACTGAGCCATTTGGAGGTACTGATGACTCAAAGTGACTTTTATAAGTTCCACTCTGAGAGTTATCATTGACTGCTCCAGCCAGCAGTAAACATGCACGTCATTTTACTATAGTTTCCAAGGTCCAGAGGGAGTCGACATGGCGAGATGGTGCTAAGGATGATACAAGATTGTCAGTCTGTATCGACTGTCAGGGACAAAGTAAATGCATTCCTGTAGAGGCACTAGTAATGTCAAGGTCAAGCTGCAAGGGCCTAAGCTGCTTTGGTTAAAGATGGCTGCAAAATGTAAATTGTTTAAATGCATTCAGTTTACCATATTGGCAAGTGTGGCGGGACGACCCAAACGACAGACACAGTGGGTGTGGCGTTAGGCCTCGGAGAGGCTTTTATTAACAGAAAATAAACAGTGTCCAGAAAAAGGGGAATCAAGTGTCCAAAATAAACAGGGGATCTGGTGTCCTTGTCGTGCTGCGGGGTTCGTGAAGGGAAGGGCAGTGGTCAGGAAGGAAGGGTCCAGGTAAGGGGCGGAGTCCGGCGGCCGCACGCGCTCCCCTCTCCAGTCCGGGGCACGAGGGGCGGCGGCTTCTTCCAGCAGCTGCATCCTTCTCGTTGCCCACGGCGTGCGAAGGGACCAGACGGCCCGGCATCCTGGCCCGACGGCCATGTAACGGGTGCGGTTCTCGTCCAGACCGCGGGTCTGGCAGCTCACGACTCTGACGGCACGGGAGTCCCTCTACGCACCCTTCCTGGATCCCACGAGGACACCAGTGTGCATGCACGGGGAAGAGACCGGTCTCCCGAGGAGAGGCGCGCTCGGCATTTAAACAGCGGCGGTGATGAGGCATTAAACTGCCAGAATTTTAAAAGACAATATCTCCATTTGCATTGAACTTTCAGCTTCGTAACTTTGCAGATATTGTTTATGATCAAACAGCAACATTACACACTAACTAACATTCAAAAAGTGAAATCGCAATCAACCACCCCTTTAAATACTAAATATTAGTATCTAAAGTGTACATACTAGTACCTAAATGGTACATTTTAAAGGTACCGCTCCAGTGACAACTTTGTGTATTGGTAAGGAAAAGTATATATTTCAAGTACATGTGATTCCACTCTATTTTTATCATCTTTTAGCTTTTTTTGCATTCACTGAAATAGTTGTGCCATGCGACAAATTCATTTATAAATATTCCATGTAGATATGAGATCTGCATGTATAATAATTCCACAATAATTAGAAAAATGTTGTTTAAAATAGTTTTAGATTAATTAAAGCATGTCACTCTGCTGATACTGCTTGACATTGAATAAGCAGATTTGAAATGCCTCCAATTTTTGGTTTTAGCAGCAATTTGGTATGCATCTGAAGGTGGTTATGGGGGGAAATTGTGTTACATTCAACTAACTGAAGCTCTAAGCTAGACTGAAGTAAACAAAGTCACCCATGGATGGCACAGACCCTTGAGGATTGACAGGCTGTTGACAGTTTTAAAATAAGTGAAGAAAGATGACAGAATTACAAAAGGGCTGCGGGGACCTAAGTGTTCAATGGAGACTGTGAGACAGGTAATTCACTGGTAGGAACCCTGGGGAAAGCATGGCTTCTTATCATTCCCCAGTCCCCTCTTTGTTCTGCTGGAGCACTCAGTGCCTCGGCTGTGACATCTCTGTCTAAACCTTCCCTAGAAGGATGGAGGGGGGCTTTGCCTATCTGATTGAGATTGTAATTGAATGCGGCAGAAAACCACCACAAAGTCATCAATCAGCTGATATCCATGGGAGGTTTAACCGAATTTAATTTTCCCATTTTGCAAGACTTATAGCTAGTGTGAGCGCCAGTCCACGGCAGGGAAAATTAGTTTAATGGGGAATGTCATATGCACTGCGTGGCGTGGTAGCATCCATCAGTACGCTGGCCGCATGTACAGTAGTCTTTTGTCAAATGTTTGCCACCTTTATACACTAAAATAACCTCAATTGTACATGCAGAAATATGTGTGCATAAGAAGTTTTAATGTAAAAAGAACAGATTTTTAGTGCTGTTTACTGTCTTTTTACGTGTTGCGTTGCGTATCGCACTGCTTAAACATAAAACCATGTCTGCATTTGTGATCTGAGAAACAACAAGCCTACTCTACACTGCTCAAAACTCGCGTTTGAATCATCAGTGGCAAATTATTTAAATATAAAAAAAAACGTACTTACAGTCTGTGAGTCAGAAGCGCCAGACTGTAATTGCAAAGTTTGAACTGACCCACTTTATAGAAACAGCCTTTGTAAGCTGGAATTGTAGTCTACTCTACCAGGATCAGGAAACAGTCCTCCATAAAATGCGCTGCACACATCTGGATATTTGGGTTAACTGTTGTGGAACAGTGTTGTAAATACCACTGATTTGTAGTCGTTTCCTCTTTTGGAAGACCAAACAAAGCAGTTTCGCTTTCACAACGAAACACACAGCGACTCCACGACATGGCGGCGGAGGCAACAGCAAGAATAAAAGTTAAGCCTTCTTTCTTTGCGTGAACATTTGGGCGGCATTTTGCAAACCTTCCCACATCGTGACGTAGACATGTGGGGGCATGTTAGAACGAGCCGTTTTAGGTAGGCGTGGTTGACTCTTAACTTTTATAAAGAATATCTCTTTGGATTTGAGACTTTAGTCTTTGCAACTTTACAGATCTTCTTTATGCACCAAGAGCTTGTAACACTTCAAAGAGAAAGGAAAAATTGAAATCGCATCATATGACCCCTTTTATGACCTCAGAAAATCAGTTTGTTTTTTTTTTGTTTTTTTGTAAAGCTGCCCACTCAGTTGTTTTTCTGTCTTTCTTTGACACATGAGCACATGTATAAGTAGAAAGATAAGATGCACAAATTATGCTTTTTTTGGACTCCTACTTTCTTACTTTTTAATCTAGTGAAGAACTTGTATCAACGAGCAATATAAATCACATCACTGTCGTAATTAGCTGTCAAAATACAGCTCTGAGGGATTTTGCAAGTAATGGTTTAATTGTCACAATATACGAATTAGGTTTGTATGTG
Source organism: Sinocyclocheilus anshuiensis (assembly GCF_001515605.1). Lineage (NCBI taxonomy): Eukaryota > Metazoa > Chordata > Actinopteri > Cypriniformes > Cyprinidae > Sinocyclocheilus > Sinocyclocheilus anshuiensis. The sequence continues at coordinate 565,940 of NW_015540975.1, forward strand.
AGGCTGTCTGGAAGCTGCTGTAAGGTGTCTCCTGCGGTTTGCCGAGCTTTCGCCTCCTGGGGTCCACTTCATCATATTAGGGAAATAAAAGCATGCCAGAAGAGAAGTTGATAAGACATACATTGGAGGCATCAAACAACCTGTCAGGAAGGATTTTTCTCATGGGCAATTTTTTGCACCTTTACAAAAGACCGAATATTTCCTGTAGATGACTTCAAATACAGTAATAATGTAGATTTATATGTATATATATTGTGGCGAGTATCCCGGTTCCAGATCAGTGTCGCCCTGGAAACGTCGCTGCCACACTGATCACAGAAGCACAACACCTGTGAGTGATGAGTGGCGCACCTGGAGCTCGTTCCCGCTGGCCATAAAAGCGGGTCGTGGAATAACTGCAGGCCAGCGTGGCGGGGCGCATGCCCCTCCCGGAAGCGCCCGTCAAGGCTCCCCAATACCTTGTCCGGTTGACCGAGAATGATGACATCGAGGCTTACCTCCATACGTTTGAGGTTATCGCGGCCCTGGAGGGGTGGGTCCCGGAAGAGTGGGCTAGCATCATCGCCCCCTTCCTCACCGGAGAAGTGCAGCGGGCCTATTATGCCCTGCGGGCACCCCGGAATGAACAATATGACGAGCTAAAAGCCAAAATTCTAGCCAGGGTGGGCCTGTCTCCCATGGGGGCCGCGCAACAATTCTACCAATGGACCTATGATGAACGGCATACAGTGAAAGCGCAAGCTGCGCAACTGGCCCAATTGGCTCACCTGTGGCTTCTCGCCGGGTCCCCTACCGCTGACCAGGTAGCGGAGAAAGTCCTCATCGATCGGCTGCTACGGGCGCTGCCCCGCCCGCTGAGGCGCCCGGTCAGTATGCGAAATCCCCAGGACATCCACAGCGCATTGTGCGAGACCTCCCCGTACCTCTGCTCCTGGGACGGGACTGGCCGGGGTTCCAGAAGCTCCTCCTCGACGCCAGGCCGTACCACCCGGAACGGGCCACGGCGAACCGATCGGGGACCGCCCAGCCCGAGACCGGTCTACTTAGCGATGGACAGCGAGAGGGAGGGTGAGTGTCAGCCAGCTAATCTCGCGTAATCCTATTCAATACAGGCACGTAGGCGTTAGCTTAGAGCAGTGGTTCGCAGCCCGCGGGCCGCATGTGGCCCTTCACGAATTCAAATGCGGCCCACCGTGCTGAACACAATAAAAAAAATAAATAAAAATACTTTGTTTTACAATTCATTTTAGTTTTTACATTAATTTAAAAATGTACTAAATAAATATAAGCTATAGCCTAATGTTAAGGAGAAGGCTAAAACAGGCCCGAGGCCCGGCCCGCGTCTGAACTATGACGTGAAAATTGGCCCGAAGCAAGGCCCGAGGGGGCGTAAAAAAGTTGTGGCCCATCGGGCCCGGGCTGAAATGCAGGGCTCTAGCTCTGATCTAGCACACAGAAAACGATTTGACTGAAAATTTATCAGAAGAGATGAAAGAAAGATTGTGGTCATCTGCGCAATTCGGAAAAAGAGGCGGCTTTTCTGCATTAGGTATGTGTTTTTTTTTGTTTTTTTTTATACTCTTTGTACAGCAGTTATTGTTCATTCTAAATTTTTTTTTATGTAGAATATGTGTTACATAAATACCTGAAATGTAGAACATATAAAAAAGTGCTCGTGGCTCGTCTACCAGTGGGTGCCCCCCCCACGCATAAAAGTGAAACTCCGCCTATGATTTTGCTGTTACTCCTTTCGAGCCGAAGTTCACAAAATTGGGTGTTATTTATGGGGAGTAGAATTATTTATTTATTTCAATGAATGTAATCGATTAGATATCATAATATTTAGGCTATAATAATATAAATCAGGTTGGTTTGTACTGCTGACATATGTAAATGATATGCGTGCGGCCCGCGAGACTTGCACTTGGACCATAGTGCGGCCCGCCCTCAAGACGGCTCTGACGTCCTCCCCGGTCCTGCATGCCCCAGACTTCGGCTGCCCCTTCACCCTATATACGGACGCCTCCGGCACCGGTTTAGGGGCAGTCCTCTCCCAGCTCCAGGATGGAGAGGAACACCCCGTAGTCTACATCAGCCGGAAACTCTCCCCCGCGGAAACCAGGTACGCGACGCTGGAGAAAGAGGCCCTGGCCATAAAGTGGGCAGTCCTGGAGTTGAAGTACTACCTCTGGGGCCGCCGGTTCACCCTCGTCACCAACAATGCGCCACTACAGTGGATGTCCAAGGCGAAGGACACGAACGCCCGGGTGATGCGGTCGTTCCTCGCACTCCAGGACTTCTGCTTCCAGGTACAACATCGGGCCGGGGCCGACCACGGGAATGCGGACGGTCTCTCCCGGGGCTGGTCCGGTTGGGCAGGTCTGGCAGGTAACATCAAACTCACCCCCCGTAATACCCCCACAACGAGTTGTGTGTTTCCCCACAG
>NW_015540975.1:568600-574094 GCF_001515605.1 Sinocyclocheilus anshuiensis
GGGAGAAGGATCTGCACCACGGCACTTCACACCACGAGCACCGAGTTGAGACGGGCACCGAGCACCATTCCTCCGAGCACGTGTGATCAGTGTGTGGGCAATAAATCACCCTACGGGGCACTTTCGATCAGTACCGAGTCGGTGTTCTCATTCACCCCGCGACTATATATGTATATGTGTGTGTGTTTGGTATAGATTCATAGTACTTGCAAGGTGAGCAATAGAACACATAGAAATTCAGATTAAGTAATATTTCTTATTTTTTATTAATGTTGAAAACAGTTGTGCTGTTTAAAATTTGTTGAATCTTTTTTTTCAGAAGAACAGCATTTATTTGAAATAGATTTTTTTTTTTTGTAATGTAAAATTATTTTTTATTACTTTTGATCAATTTAATCTGTTAATCGTTTCTGAATAAAAGTGTTAATTTATTAAAAAAAAAAATACTGACCCCAAACTTTTCAATTATATTTTATACATATATTCTGTTTTTTTTAATTTTTTTTATTTAAATACTTTTTAAAATATTTGAGGTGTGATGTTTGCAAATGAATTCCGATCAATGTTCCTTTTTATCTGTTTGCATTTTTAATTGTGATTGATCCTCCTTTTTTGCACCTGTTTTACACTGTAAAGATGTTGTATTATGCATTGATTCTCATAAAACAATGTTAGACAACAAGACATGTTTTAAGTATGAAAACTGCAAAGATACATTTTTTTTTTTTGTGTGGTTCTTCTTTTACACACAAACAAGGCATACTTGCAACACTGTTCTGTTGCTACCATGCAAGCACTGATGTTGTCTTCCAGGAAATGCATATCTACAGGTGCGTCTCAATAAATTAGAATGTTGTGGAAAAGTTCATTTATTTCAGTAATTCAACTCAAATTGTGAAACTCAGCTCCTTCAGCCGTGTTTTATTTTCGTTTTTGAACAATCTTTTGTTTTCCTTTTTCTCCCGTTTGTCTCCGTGGATGGAAGACCCAATTGTTAAGTGTGCCGGCCGCGCCATTGTCATGCCTGCCAGCTGCGGCTATTCCCCAGCCCGCTGGCCGTGCCGAAGACAAAGTCCGCCTGCCTGAGTCAAGTTTGCCGGCCGCACCGAAGGGTGCTGGCTGCGCCGTAGTCAAGGCAGCCGGCCGTGGCTCTCTCCAGCTGCCGGCCGTGCCAAAGACTAGCCTACCGGCCGCCCAGATGTAAGCTTACCAGCCACGATAAGTCAAGTTCGCCGGCCCCGCATATGGCAAGCCCCCTGGACATTAATGTGGCGAGCCCGCCGGCGGTTCCTATGTCAAGCCCGCCAGCCGGGGCTATCTCCAGCCCGCTGGCCAACTGTTTTTTTTTTGGGGGGGGGGGGTGGTATGGCTCCAGCCGTAGAGGCCGAGGCGGGGGCTAAGACCGCGGCCTCGAAGGCTGCTCCGCCATGGCCCCCTGAACTGCCTGCACCACCACGTCCTCCTGAGGTCCCCACTCCGCCACGGCCTCCAGTGTTCCCCACTCCGTCACGACCTCCTGTGTTCCCTACTCCGTCACGACCTCCTGTGTTCCCTACCCCGTCATGACCTCCTGTGTTCCCTACTCCGCCACGGCCTCCTGTGTTCTCTACTCCGCCACGGCCTCCTCTGTTCCCTACTCCACCACGGAAATAAATGAACTTTTCCACAACATTCTAATTTATTGAGATGCACCTGTATTTAAAATGTTGCCATTTCATTTTTGCCTTTGTTTTGCTTAAAATTGCAGACTGTTTTTGTTGTTGTTCTCGGGGGAAGGTAAATTAGTATTTCCTGTAGCGCCGAGGGTCTATGTGGTCCCTTTTTGTTGGTCTCCTTCCATTACAGGAATCAGCCTCATTTCTTCTGCCTCATTTACAGGCTGATTGAAGCTGGGCAGGAGGATAAAGGCCAAAGCACAGCAGCCTGATACACTCAGATAATGAACGAGATCCATAATTAGTAAGAAGAAACCTTCTGTCTTTCATATGGCATGAATAGATTTGGAGAGAGGGAGCGAGCGGGTGTGCATATCCAGTGATTTGTGGGTGAGACCTTTGTGTCATCAATAATTGCCGCTAATGACTTGTCTGTTCAGGCCGTGTGTCAGTGGAATGAGAGCGTAACTTCCATATATCAATGTTCTAGTTGCATCTTCATGTCCTTTCATCAGTTGTTTTTTCGTTTCTCTCATCATACCTCCATCATCATCAGGTACATCATTCTGACTTTGAGCACAGCCATAATAGCATCTGGACTCTTAGAGGTTATTGTTAGCATGCTTCTCCATCGGATGAAGATTTTTGCCCCAGGCGAGGACATCATTGCACATCTGTGTGGTTTCTTATCGTGATCTACAAAAGAACCAGTGCCATACTGCTCCGAAGGAAGCCGAAGTTGCCTTTTTGCTATGCGAGGCAGTGGAGTGAGTCTTATGTGAAGTTTATTACTCATTAGTGCAGGCTCTAAAGAGGAGATATTTCCCTCTTACAGTAATTGCTAATTGGGTAAGAGGTAAAAAGCTAACTGTGGCTGTGATTGACTGAAATTCATGGCCCCTTTGCACTGAAGCTCAATTACAAATACTTGATCTCTAACATCTTGGCAGGGGGTATTGACTCTTAAAAGAGCATAATCAGAAATTATGGCAAAGCTTTGTGTGAATGCACCCTCTGGATGATACTTAAACTCAGGTTCACTGTAGTTGTCTCTTTTTTTGCTGAAATCCTCTGCTGTAAATATTTTATAACACCTTTAAAATCACAGTCACTGTGTATAATGAAGGTACACAGTTAACATTTTACTACCATCTACTGTAAAATATATTTTTATGGATAATTATCCTTTTCTTCATATTTTTTCCTATCTATTTATGATGCCCAAGAAAATCTGAAAGCAATTACTGAATAAAGCACTTGAGGCATTAAGTGATCTCAGCCTTTTGCATTTGTAGATTTAGCGGGTGTAAAAGGTGGTGTCATATAGGCATTAGGTTAAGGAGAAGTGGCTAGATAGTGCATGTGCATATGTGAAGCTCTCCTAACACAGAGACAAAGGTTTTGGACCACAAAAGCCGATATGGTGTCAAAGCTGGGCCTGTGGGCGGCGAAGAGAGAGAGTTCACTGCAGAACGAGTAGTCTGATCTGCCTCTGCTATGGCTGAGTGGAGACGACTATGCTGCAGTCATTTAGACATGTGATGGAATGGAGATGTGACAGATTTCTAATAGATGTGTAAATTAGTAATAGGCGTATGCTTGACATATTTGAATCTGGCACTGACATGCAATTGTATTTCCAAAAATTGATGCGTGTGGTTGAAATTGACTGTCATTTCTTACCATTAACTTTTGTACTGGAACATCTCATTATTCCCAGTAGCAGAATACATGCTCTCTGCAAAGAATGTCCTGTGACAGTGGCTTTAAAGTTGTTATGGCTTACTAAAATACAATTTGCATAACTAGTTAAGTAAATGGAAATCATGTGGCATTCCCAAAACAATTATAAACGGTTATCAATGAATTTAGTTCTGAATAAAGCATTAGTATTAAAAAAAAAAAATAATAATAATGAATATGCATTATAGCCATGGCTTTTGTATAAATGCTTTCTTTTAAAATTGATTACTTATTGGTAAATACCATGGTTGTGCAAAATTTTGAACTAAGAATTCCTAATCTATTTATCCATCCATCCATCCATCCTTTTTAAAAAAAAAATTCAAAACTTTTGAACAAAGATTGTTTATAGTTACAAATGAGTTTGAATTTCTTTGAACTGTAATGTACTTTATTAACTTGTGAAACTTCATTAACCTGTTTGTTTCCTAAATTCAAATGTAGTAATTCCCAAGTCATTTCTGAATGGAACACTTTCAACAGTTTGACTCACTAAAATTTATATTGTTTTATAGTATATCATATGAACTATTCCAGTCTCAGCTCTTTTGTGTAATTACTGTATGTACTTCAACAAAATAGACAACATTATACACTACATTCATTTTTATAGTGATTGACAGTCTTTGAAAGTTTCCCTTGACTGAGACTTGAACTGAGACGTCATCAGGTTAGGCAAAAAAAAAAAAAAAGTACTTTATTTTTTTCCCTGCTTATTTCCTTGTGTGATTAAGCACCATTTCTTGTTTCTTCAGGGAATCAGTAATGAAGTTTAAGTTAATGTTCTCTTTCTGAGCCCTGCTGTATGCATATATTCAGCTTTAATTGCCTCCTTCCTAGCGTGCATTCATCTCAGGGAAAAATTGACCTTTAGTGTATAATTGGTGAGTAAAATATATTGACCCTTTTGAAAAATAAGATGGCTTATTTTTCAAAGTGGGTGGTATGACAAAGATGCGTTTCAGTGTTTTTACATCCAAAGAGTGGCAGTGAATCTTGTTAATGATGAATTTCTCCCCCATTTTAAAATCTCTGTGTGTGTCTTTTAAACTGACTGATAATATACTGATCAGCTGATATTATCGAAACTTCCAACCCAGTGATGTCTTATTTGGCCACTGAATTCTTAAAATACAAGATTACAATAGGAAAAATATTAAAATATTAAAATAGTGTTTTACCTTTATAACTGTGAAAATAGAGTTCAAAAAAGGGCAGAGGTGTTGTGTTCTGTTTTTTTCTGTTTATTTTATTTTATTTTTATCTCTCCATAACCTGATCACTTCATGTCAGCGAGCTGTGTGATGGGTCAGATGCTGGACAGTGGGCAGTGATGCTCATCATAGCAGCTGCTGTACAACCACTGGCATGCTGGACACCCCCACAACCCCTGGAGTGCAGCATGGCATTATGGTTAAATTTATCTATCAAGAGCGCTTTTAGCCCACATAGAAGCCATGTCAAAACAGCAGATATATTTACACATTGTTTAATGCGCCAAACAGAGAGCCTTTATTTATTCACTTTTAAAGTTATATTGTTGATTATACACAACAAATAAAACTTTGGGTTCGGCAAGGTATTTTAATGTTTTTAAAGAAGTCCCTTTTTAGTCTCATCAGTCATTACTCCAGTCTTCAGTCCTGTGCTGCTTTATATATATATATATATATATATATATATATATATATGTGTATAAAATGCCCACTGCTATGATTGGATAACAGTTTTGCATAGCAAACTAACTTTCTGTGTGTCTGTTTGACAAGCTACGTCCTTCATAGTTGGGAGCTTGAAACCTCATTAAAAACCATGCATTCCTAATATTTAAATCCATAGGAAGGTTATGCAGTGACTGTGTTCTTCCACAACCAGGCACTGCACAATATTTTGCGATCTTTAACGGCATGTTTATTTCTTGGTTGCTAGAACGGAGGCTTACAGAGAGCTTCTAGCACCACGGCCAGGTCCCACGTGGGGACGCGAGATCGTACGAGTGGCCTCAGCCTCAGCGCACCGCGGAGGAGACGTGTAACCAGGGGGTGTCTTCCCACTGACTGGCCACCGAGAGGGGCGTGGTAGGCCGCAATGGCCTC
>NW_015540975.1:574835-575361 GCF_001515605.1 Sinocyclocheilus anshuiensis
CCACACCCATAACTTCCACAGCTCCGGGCGGGGGTGAAATATCGTGCTGTGAGATGAGGTCCCTCCTGACGGGGATCTCGCATGGAGAGCCGTTGAGAAGGGAAATCAGGTCCGAGAACCATACTCGGCCCGGTCATAACGGGGCTACTAGCAGTAGACGGACCCTGTCCCGGCGCACTCTCTCCAGAACTCCCGGGAGCAGAGCGATCGGGGGAAAGGCGTACAGACGAAGCATGCGATGCAATGTCATCTGAGTCGCAAACAGGTCCACCTGAGCCTGGCCAAAAACTCTCCATATCTGCTTCAACACCTCGGGGTGAAGCATCCGTTCCCCGGGCCCCGGCCCCTGCCTCTGCCTCGACAGGATGTCTGCTCCCATATTGAGATGCCCAGGAATGTGCACTGCTCTCAGCGAGAGGAGTTTCCCCTGGGACCACACAAGGATCTGGTGCGCCAGCTTGTACAAGGGGCGCGAACGCAGACCTCCCTGGTGGTTGATGTAAGAGACCACCGCTGTGTTGTCGGT
>NW_015540975.1:575619-576197 GCF_001515605.1 Sinocyclocheilus anshuiensis
GGGAGAACCCCTTGGTCTTGAGCCACCACTGTAGGGGTCTCATGTACACCAGGCCAAGAGTTATCACATTGGACGCAGCTGCCATCAGACCCAGCAGTCTTTTGAAACTGCTTGACAGTGAGTGACTGGCCTTCTTTCACTCTCTTGACTGCAGTAAGGATCGACTCGATCCACTCGATCCACAAACATGCCTGTATCATGGTCGAATCCCATACCACGCCCAGATAAGTGGACCTCTGTAACCTCTGTAACACACTTTTCTTGGCATTAAGTCTTAACCCCAGCTCTTTCATGTGCGCGAGAACGACATCTCGATGCCGAACCGCCATCTGCTCTGATTGAGCTAGTATCAACCAGTCATCGATGTGGTTGAGTACGTGGATGCCCTGGAGTCACAGAGGAGCCAGAGCAGCATCCACACACTTCGTGAAAGTGCGGGGTGAGAGTGCAAGGCCGAAAGGAAGAGCACGATATTGGTAAGCTTTGCCCCAAAAGCGAACCTCAGGAACTTCCTGTGATGAGGAACAGTAACTTCATTCGTAACAATGAAGTACCGGCTGTAGAACTCACATTATCTC
>NW_015540975.1:576880-579395 GCF_001515605.1 Sinocyclocheilus anshuiensis
AGTGTTTCAGAGCTCGAAACACGGCCAGCATCTCCAGACAATTGATATGCCACGTCAGATGGTGACCACTCCACAGACAGCGGGCAGGGTGGCCACTCATGACCACACCCCAACCGGTGAGGGACACGTCCGTTGCTAGCGTTACGCGGTGACAGGGAGCTCCCAGCACCGGGCCCTGAGACAAGAACCAAGGTTTCCTCCACATGTCCAAGGCACGTAGGCATCGCACGTTGGACGCAGCTGCCATCAGACCCAGCAGTTTTTGAAACTGCTTGACAGTGAGTGACTGGCCTTCTTTCACTCTCTTGACTGCAGTAAGGATCGACTCGATCCGAGCAGGGGACAAACATGCCTGTATCATGGTCGAATCCCATACCACGCCCAGATAAGTGGTCCTCTGTAATGGAGAAAGCACACTTAGGAAGAGCACGATATTGGTAAGCTTTGCCCCAAAAGCGAACCTCAGGAACTTCCTGTGATGAGGAACAGTAACTTCATTCGTAACAATGAAGTACCGGCTGTAGAACTCAGATTCTCTCTCGTGCGGAGGGACCACCTCGATGGCCTCCTTCTTTAGCAGAAGTCGCGAGCCTCTTAGCACCGGTGCGTTCCCAGGCGGTAACTAAGAGAAGTGCTCGCTGGAGACCTCTGCGAGGTCCCTCAGGCCCTATAGCCCTGGAACACCGGCAGGGTTGGCAGATCGATCTCCTGAGGGCACTGGGGGGAGACGGGCACCGTGTAATGCGGTGTGAACCTCTCTTCCCCAGAAGGGCCTGCCCTTTAGGCTTAGAAGTCCCCGACCCAGAGCGTTGCTTCTGCTTCCGGTCCCGACGAGCCTCCCTGTATGAGGAGCTGGTACGCGGAGGGGACTGCTCCCGCCCAGTAGCCCCCAGAGCTGAGACGCGGCGAGGGAGGAACCGCTGAAACGCCGCCGCCTGTTTCTGGGCCTCCTGGTACCTGTTGACGACGGAATTGACGGCGTCGCCGAACAGGCCAGGAGGCGCAAGCGGGGTGTCGAGGAGGAAGACCCTGTCTTTCTCTTTCATGTCTGACAGGTCAACCACAAATGCCCCTCTGCTGCCACCATAGCTGCCATGGACCACCCAATGGCACGGGCGGTCTCCTTGGTGGCGCGGAGAGAGAGATCAGCTGTTTTCTTAACTCTGCGATGTTATCAGTGTTAAGCTCCTCGCCCTCGTCTAGCTCTTTAAGCAGGTCTGCCTGGTACACCGGCCTGATCTGCTGCCACATACCCCTTGCCCACCAGCACTGATGTTGTACACAGCAACTTGGAGGGCAGTGCCGGAGCATTTAAGGACGATGCCGCGTCTGGGGACAGATAGCTTGCTGGCGTCTGTTCAACCCGGGGCATCGCCCTATAGCCACGCTCACTCAACCCCGTCACATTTCCATAATAATCTGAGGCAGGGATGAAGAGATGGGCCGAGAAAGGCCTGGCCCATGACCTCGACACCTCAGTGTGAAGGTCGGGAAAAAATGGCAGGCTCCGGTATGGAGGTGGTGGCCTCGCACGCAGGAAGTGTTCATCTAATTTACTTCGCTGCGGCTCGGCCTGCTTCTCGGTGGGCCAATCGATTTTTAACTTGGCCACAGCGCGAGTAAGCCCCTCCACTAGCTCCTCATACTGGGGCAACTGAGGGGGCGAAACCTCTTCGACGCCCTCCACGTTAACCTCCTCGGAGGAAGACTGGCGTAGCGTCGAGTCCTCACCCCGGGAGGAAGTAGCCGCAGAACGGGCTTCCGAACCCAGAGATCGGGCGCTGGATCTGGCGGGTGAGGAAGGAGATTCTTCCTGAAGACGGGACTCGCCCGATCCAACTGCGAACCCCACGAATGCAGCCGCTGCTCCACCTCGACGGAAGCGGGACCAGCACCATGAGGAACGCTGGCGAAGCCTCCCTCCTCAAAGAGAGCCCTCCGGGAGCGAAGCGTACGCACTGGGAGAAGCTCGCAATGTGGGCAGCCGGCCCCCTTAAGAGCCGACTCTGCGTGCTCTGCTCCCAAGCAAACCACGCACAGACTGTGTGTATCCCCACCCGTGATGTAGCGTGGGCAGGGTGTCAGTCTATAACGCGGCTTGCTCTCGCCCTTGGAGTGCTTTGTCTTACCGTGAGCTTTTGACATAGTGGAACTTATTAGTTGAACTTTGGACAGACAACAATAAATAAGACTCACAAACACAGAGTTTTGAACTGACAGACACAGAGTGCTTTGCTGAATGACAGAAAGCTGACGCCGGCTCCGCTGCACGTGCTTTTAAGCTTCCTGGTCGATGACGTCACCCACCCTTGACGTTGCGCCCTTCCATTGGACTGATTACACATGTGATTCAGAGCGTGGTCTGAGTGCATCAAGAGCACTCATACACACATTATTATAACGGACTCACGCATGCTTACTGTAGGACTCCTGTATGCCACTGCAATCGTCTTTACCTTGATTGCAGTCTTCATCCATCAAAACTTTACTAGCGAGACTGGTTATCCAGTCGAGA
>NW_015540975.1:580661-581433 GCF_001515605.1 Sinocyclocheilus anshuiensis
TCACAATTTGAGTTGAATTACTGAAATGAACTTTTCCATGACATTCTAATTTATTGAGATGCACCTGTATCTACTACAGTACATGGATCCATTCAGTATAGCTAAACACAGCAACATAAACATGACAAATCAAGACATTAGGGTGAATGTGTGTGGAAACAACGTGAATGTATGGAAATGTCTGTGCCTGTGCATAAATACAATGTGTGATCAGTGCGTCAAGAGCACTCATACACGCATTATTATAACGACTCACGCGTGCTTACTGTATGATTCCTGTACGCCACCGCAATCATCTTTACCTTGATTGCAGTCTTCGTCCATCAAAACTTTACTAGCGAGACTGGTTATCCAGTTGAGAAAACGTAGTTTGCGTCTCATCTGGCCATACAGCGGTGGGATGTGTTGACAATCCGTTCAGTCTGTACTGCACACAGTGCGTGTGTGACGTGTAAGGTCTCGCACTCTTCAGAGACAATCACAGAATATGACAGAACTCGTGTTTTAAAGCGAAACACACTGGGATGAATAATTCACTGAAAACGCAACGTGAGTCTCTGTAGCTCTCTGCAATCTCTGATGTAATCAGCCTGGTTTCCTTTATATTAGCGCTGGATGGATTTTGGACGGATTGTTTGAATGCATTGGCTTACTGGATCATTGAACTGAAAACTTTCCCAGAGTTTAGCGGCTTAAAATTATCTGATCGCAAGCAGAGAAGCAAAATTGGGTTAAAGGGTTAGAATAGAAATTGTGCTTCAGTAATTTTGCG
>NW_015540975.1:581663-583253 GCF_001515605.1 Sinocyclocheilus anshuiensis
ATCATCATTTAAAAACTGCATTTTGTATTTACTTGCATTACTTGTGTTATATATTTAAATTTGTTTGATGATCTAAAACATTAAAGTGTGACAAACATGCAAAAAAATAAAAAAAATAAGAAGGGGCCAACACTTTTTCACACCGCTGTATATTTTTAATTTTGCTGTGGTGTTTTATCAGCTGATGATATGAATTTTGTTGTCTTCCTAGTAATCTTCCTGAACAAGTCAGACATTTGATTGATACACTAAAAACATATGAGGTAAGCGTATTATTTTGTTACAGTGCTTTTGAATATGCTGTTTCCTACATCTTGGCATTGTTGTGATTTTTCTCCCCATGTTTTGCTGTAGGATCTTGACTTTGATGAGGACTGGAAACTGTTGACCATTCTAATTGGGATGAATGACATCTGTGATTACTGCAAAGACAAGGCATTGCTTACAAAGCTGTTTCTTTGGCAAACTACAGACAGAAGATTCTTCTACAGTATTGACAAATTTTGTTCACAATGTCAAAGCAGAAAGAGGAGGCTTAAAATAAATGTTAAGTTGTGAACATATAGATGCTTGTGAAGATGATCATTAACAGCATGTTTCATTGTTCTCATGAGAAACAGCAGTTCTAGGCTAGTCGAAGTGACCTTTAAAGAGTCTGTATTCTGTATTCAGACATATTGTGTTTTTGGAGCCTCTAAATTTATGTTCTCTATTTATATACACAGTCCCTGTTTTCGGTGGAGAACTTTGTCCATTACATGACTGTGTCCTTGGAGATGCTGATGAATGAGGTAATTTCTGAGAATTGGTCAGAAAAATTATTTTCGAAATGTGATTTATTTTCTCATCAATTTCAGTTTCTTTTTAAAATTATTGAACTGAATGTACTGTACCATATATTAAATTGGTCAAAAGTGAAAGTTAAGACTTTCATATTGTTACAAAAAATATGTTTCAAATAAATGCTGTTCTTTTGAACCCTCTATTAATCGAAGAATCCTGAAAAAAAAAAGATTTAAGTTAAGCAGCACAAATTTTTCCATCATTAATGATGATAATAATAAGAAATGTTTCTTGAGCAACAAATTAGCAAATTATAATACTTTCTAAAGAATCATGTGACACTGAAAACTGGAATAATGGCTGTTGAAAAAACGTCTTTACCATCACAGGAATAAATTACATTTTAAAATATATTAAAGGGGTCATATGATGCTTTTTTAAAGATCATTATTTTGTGTATTTGGTGTAACAGAATATGTTGACATGCTTTAATGTTCAAAAAACACATTATTTTTCAAATACTGTACATTATTGTAGGTCCTCTATGCCCCGCCTCTCTCAAACGCTTCGTTTTCTACAAAGTCCCTCCTTCCGACAAGCGCAGTCTGCTCTGATTAGCCAGCTGACCCAGTGCATTGTGATTGGCCGAACACCGCAAGCACTCGTCGGAAATGTAACGCCCCTTATCATAATCGCGAGCTTCATCTTTCAAAATAAATGTAAAGACAGTAAATAATGTCATTAGTTTTACCATCAGTTCAAGCCCGAAAGGGGAACAGACACAGTAATGATGCAGTACACAAGCCG
>NW_015540975.1:583876-588471 GCF_001515605.1 Sinocyclocheilus anshuiensis
GGTGATTCTCAAAAATCTATATTTTCTGCAAGCTTTTTTCAAGATAAATTTAGATGTCTTTCCAAAAAAGGACACTTAGAAACTCCAAAAGGACACCAAATAACCAAATGATATAAGGAGCCCATAAGCACATTGTATAGTATGTGTACAGTGCAACAGCAAAGAGCTTTTTTACATTTTAGAGAAGTCAAGTTGTGATACCGAACAGGACCACATGGAGATGCCAAAAAAAACCTTAAACCAACCGCCTGCTGACTGCATATATTTACTACAGTACACGGATCCATTCAGAATAACTAAACACAGCAACATAAACATGAAAAATCTAAACATTATCGTGAATGTGTGTGGAAACAATGTGAATGTACGGAAATGTCTGTGCCTGTGCATAAATACAATGTGCGAGCAGTGCGCCAAGAGCACTCATACACGCATTAATATAACGGACTCACACGTGCTTACTGTAGGCTACGACTCCTGTACACCACCACAATCGTCTTTACCTTGATTGCAATCTTTTTCCATCAAAACTTTACTAGCGAGACTGGTTATCAAGTCGAGAAAACGTAGTTTGCGTCTCATCTGGCCATACAGTGTTGACATTCCGTTCAGTCTGTACTTCACACAGTATGAGGACTCGCGCTATTCATAGACAATCGCAGAATTGAAATTCAAAGCGAAACACACTGGAATAATTAACTGAAAACGCAACGCGAGTCTCTTTTCTCTCTGCAATCTCTGATGTAATCAGCCTGGTTTCCTTTATATTAGCGCTGGATGGATTTTGGACGGATTGTTTGAATGCATTGGCTTACTGGATCATTGAACTGAAAACTTTCCCAGAGTTTAGCGGCTTAAAATTATCTGATCGCAAGCAGAGAAGCAAAATTGGGTTAAAGGGTTAGAATAGAAATTGTTTCAGTAATTTTGTGTTAATTGCGTTAAATTATTTTAACACGTTAAGGATTGTAAAATTAATTGCATGCGTTAACACATTAACGTTGACAGCCCTAATTTATATAAAACTATATTGGCAGTACAGTACATATCAACTGATTCTTTGCCTTTATTTGTCAATCTAACTGATATAAACTGAGAAGATAAAAATCAGGCTTAAAAGATTTCTTATTCTATCCTATCCTCCATCTAGTGGACAACGTTGGTGTTACAGCCTTCAACTTGAAATGTTTTGAAATGTCTAATTGTTTATAATTTGCTGTTGGCCCCCAGAGTTTGGATAAAGCACTTTCAAGATATGACAATTCCTGTTTCCTTTTTTTTTTTTTCTTTTTTTTTTTGCTGTTATTTTAATAAATCTCCATGGTAACATCGTTTAAGATATCCAAGAACCATTTTAAATTTAGGTTCCTCAATGTTTTTGTCACGATCTCCAGCTGGAGTGCCTATGAACTCCACCAGAGGGCACTCAACCCCTGACTCTTGCCACTCTCACTAACTACATTCCCCATAATCCTTTGCCGGACTCACCATCACTGATTGCATTCACCTGTGTCCCTTCCTGATTTCTTATTTTTTTGCATGTATATGTTTTCCAGGTGTGGCAGTAATCAGGCCTGGGTGTGGCTAGAGAAATTGAACTCAGGTGTGATAAACCACAGTTTTAACAGTGGGGCAAACACTTCTTCACACAGGGCCATGTAGTTTTGGATTTTGTTTTCCCTTAATAATAAAAACCTTCATTTAAAAACTGCATGTTGTGTTCACTTGTGTTATATTTTACTAATATTTAAATTTGTTTGATGATCTAAAACATTAAAGTGTGACAAACATGCAAAAAAATAAGAAATCAACCAACACTTTTTCACACCACTGTATATATAATAGATTTCAGAATTCTTTGAGAAATAGAAGGTCTAAACAGCATTTATTTGAAATAGATTTCAATTTTGTAACAATGTAAATGTATTTCCTGCCACATACTGTCACTACTGTCAAGTTCATGCCTCCTTTCTGAATAAAAGTAATAATTTCTTTCAAACGATCAAAAAAAAACTGTCTTACTGACCCCAAACTTTTGAGCAGTAATGTTACATGCAAAAATAAAAAAATAAAAAGAAATTGTTAGCTATTTTGGAAGTTGGTAGAAAGAAATAAACTTTTTTAACCCAAACCCTTGTTTATAACATCACTTGTGGGCAGGGCTCTATTTTATTTTGTGAGGCTCCTAAGATGTGTGTTAATCAAATAAATACAACCATGTGCCACATCATTTTTGAGAAGTATGCCATAAAAGCTAGGTCAGGAAACTAGCTTAGAAAACTTCTTAAAATTATGAAGTCTCCATTAAAGGGAAAGTGGAGAAAAATATATATTTTCTTGGCCTTTTGCTCCAAATGGACAGTTCACCAAGGAACAGGCAGAGTTGAAAGCTGCCATTGTTCTGTCAGAATTTCAAAAGTACTTGCATTATAGCTGAGCTGGTGGTTTGTTTTGGTGAAGGAAATACTTTAGATAATGTCTGAGGGACTGAGTTCAGGTAAAGAGCGGTCATAGTGCTTCAATTACACACCCAATTGTCACCCAATTGTAAGTCGCTTTGGATAAAAGCGTCTGCTAAATGACTAAATGTAAATGTAAATGTAAAGGGAAAGTGGAGAAAAATATATATTTTCTTGGCCTTTTGCTCCAAATGGACAGCTCACCAAGGAACAGGCAGAGTTGAAAGCTGCTATTGTTCTGTCAGAATTTCAAAAGTACTTGCATTATAGCTGAGCTGGTGGTTTGTTTTGGTGAAGGAAATACTTTAGATAATGTCTGAGGGACTGAGTTCAGGTAAAGAGCGGTCATAGTGCTTCAATTACTTTTTCCCTTCCTTGTTCTACTAAAATTACATTGAGAGACACAGCACTCCAAAAACTACCCAGAGTTCCCCACATGGAGGTCATGCATGTGTTCTTCTTTGCCTCTAATTGAAACCCATGAGCCCAGGACTCTACTGAGACATGGACAAGTATCGTATGAAAAGCAGATTTTATAGAATGTCTTTGTGTGTTTTTCACTAATAATTTATCAGACAAACAAGGATGACAGTCAATGAGGCTTCAGAGCTCTGTAACTTCAGACTAACAGTGTAAGATGTACAAAACAACATAATCTTGGCTTGTATTTCATTGCTTCCAGGTTTCATTCGTTCCAAGTGAAATACTACTACTTGCTATATGAGTAGGTCAGGCAAGTGTTGTCATTTGTCACACATTTCCTCTGGATTAAAGCTTCAGTTTCATTCTAGCATCAATACACAATTTTTTAATAATTATGAGTAGAATATCAATAATGTGAACTTTGGTATTGGAGAACACAAACAGTTGTGCTATCAAGCAACGCTGTACTTACATTTACATTTACATTTAGAAATTTAGCAGACACTTTTATCCAAAGCAACTTACAAATGAGGACAATGGAAGCAATCAAAATCAACAAAAGAGCAATGATATGCAAGTGCTATAACAAGTCTCAGTTAGCTTAATGCAGTACATGTAGCAAGGTTTTTTTTTTAAATCATATAATAAATAAAAATAAAACAGAATAGAAAAAGAATAGAGCAAGCTAGTGTTCGAGGACTTTTTTGCTTTTGTTAATTGTATAATAAATAAAAAGGAAACAAATAGATATAATACAAAAAGATTAGAGAAGCAAGTGTTGTTATTTTTTTTAAGAAAACAAGCAGTTAGTAAATAAATAGAGTGCAAGTCTAAAAGGGGCAAGTTTTTTTTTTTTTAAATAAAGAATAGAATTAGAATAGAGAGTGTTAGAGTTAAGAGGGTCAAATAAAGATGGAAGATATGTGTTTTTAGCCGATTCTTGAAGATGGCTAAGGACTCAGCTGCTCGGACTGAGTTGGGCAGGTCATTCCACCAGGAGGGAACATTTAATTTAAAAATCCGTGAAATTGATTTTGTGCCTCTTTGGGAAGGTGACGTTCACTTGCAGAACGAAAGTTTCTAGAGGGCACATAAGTCTGAAATAATGAATTTAGGTAAAGGGGTGCAGAGCCAGTGGTGTTGTAGGTAAACATTAATGCCTTGAATTTTATGCGAGCAGCTATTGGTAGCCAGTGCAAATTGATAAACAGAGGTGTGACGTGCATTCTTTTCGGCTCCTTAAAAATTAATCTTACTGCTGCGTTCTGGATTAATTGTAAGGGTTTGATAGAACTGGTTGGAAGACCTGCCAAGAGAGCATTGCAATAGTCCAGCCTGGACAGAACAAGAGCTTGAACAAGGAGTTGTGAAGCATGTTCCGAAAGAAAGGGCCTGATCTTCTTGATGTTGAATAAAGCAAATCTGCAGGACCGGGCAGTTTTAGCAATGTGGTCTGAGAAAGTCAGCTGATCATCAATCATAACTCCAAGGTTTCTGGCTGTTTTTGAAGGAGTTATAGCTGATGTGCCTAACGGGATGGTGAAATTGTGATGAAACGATGGGTTTGATGGAACCACAAGCAGTTTTATCTTGGCAAGGTTGAGTTTAAGGTGGTGGTCCTTCATCCAGCAAGAAATGTCTGTTAGACAAGCTGAGATGCGAGCAGCTATCGTCGGATCATCAGGATGGAATGAGAGGTAGAGTTGAGTGTCA
>NW_015540975.1:588749-592799 GCF_001515605.1 Sinocyclocheilus anshuiensis
GAGAAGAGAAGTGGTCCAAGAACTGAGCCCTGAGGCACCCCAGTAGTTAGATGTTGTGACTTGGACACCTCACCTGTACTTATAGTGTAAGACATCTTTGAGAGAGGTCATTGGAACCAAGTTTCAAAAGAAAGCCTGTTTTTGAAAAGAAAGCCTTTCATGGATAATTGCAGTGCTCTCTGCATGTTAAAAAAAACCCTCACATTATTTCACAGTGAGATCCCACAACCCAATCAAAAGTTTTATTGGAGGTCTTCACTTTGTATTTGAAAGTTTGCTGGTCCCACTTTATATTAAGTGGCCTAAACTACTATGTACTTACATCAAAAAATAAGTACAATGTACTTACTGTGTTCATATTGTATTGCAAAACACGCTCGTGTTACTGTGTAAATCCAACAGAAATAATAAATCTGAAAAGTGTGTGTTTAACAACAGCCTCTCTGCACAATGAAACATTGACTCAAATTAAAAAAGAGCCATACAACCTTGAAATACAAGGGTGAAACTACTGTATGTTCATAAAGGATCACAAAAGCAGTGCAACTCAGTGCCACATTTTTTAAACTCTCAAACTCTAGTTTAGACATGTTGCAGGCTAGTAATTAGCACTCCTGCCCAGTCAAATACTGACCAGTGTCAAGGAGAAAGAATTAGATAATTGTTTAACCTTCATTTACCTTTGTGTGAGTTTCAGTTTAGCCCTGCAGAGTATGAACTGGCTCTGTCACTCTTCTGCCTAACCTTTTATTAATTCCAGATTGCATTTCAGATATTTTGTGTATTTCAGATGCAAGATATACAGTAGTTACCTGTTTCACAATATATCAGTTAAATTATTTTGTTTGCATTTGTTACAAAGTGGGTGGATTAATATTACAGGATTGAAAAGAGGAAAAAGACAAAAAAGCAGAAGAAGAACAGAGAGAGGTTTCATCCAATATCTCTCACCTGAAGTGCAAGGTCAAGTGTATGATTGCTGGGTTTTGTAGAGCTGCTGCACTTACTGTTCAGAGTTCTCAACTGTATGTTTTGAGTATCTATACATGTTCTCATGATTACATTGTGAAATAACTAAAGACCCACTCAACGGATATGTTACTTAATCACTATAAAATTATCTGCCAATTGTTCTTCTCTCCATGTTGAAGATTATTTTTAAAAGCCTTTCCTTCTGTGCTTCAGTATACATCCTCATTGGCACAACATTGAAGACCCATTACAAAGGGGGCATTCATTCTTTAGTAATGATTTAGAATTGCTTCCTTGATTCACCCACTAATTTTCATCACAGAGGTCAAAGTGTCTTCTCTTCCCCTTTTCACGAACCCCCTGTTCAATCTCTGAGCATTTTCAGGAATGCGCCACTGCATTATGGGAAGAGGGGGCAAGAGTAGTCTGATAATTGCAGACATTTTGAGCACTTTTTCTTACTTTTTCAGAATGTTTTTCCTGTGTTGTTTGAGCAAATAATATTAATATACAATAGGGGTGCACAATATAACATTTCTGGCTGATACAATAAGTGGATCATTATTTTCATGTGAACCAATAAATGGCCAGTATTAAAATTATATGTTTTGTCTAAATAAATTAAAAAGAAAATACTAGAAACTAAAATTAAAAAAATTAGAAATTAAGATTTTTAAGTGATTTGGGGCATCACAGAATTATGATGTGCAGGAGGAAAAAATTATATTAATTTGCCAGTGGTGTAATGTAACGAAGTAATAATACTTCGTTACAGTACTTAAGTATTTTTTGGGAGAATCTGTACTTTACTTGAGTTTTAATATTTCTGTAAACTTACACTTTTACTCCACTACATTTCCTAATTAAAATTTATACTTTTACTCCATACATTTACCCGAAGCATATTCATACTTACTACAAAATAAAGTTGGAAAAACACAGACTGCAAATTCAGGTTTGACGAATCAGAGGTCTGGCGCTTGCAAGTTAGACACCTAAAAAACAACTTTGCTCATGTGCAACCAGTTCTCACGGTTGATTTCATTTTCCACTCAAGTCAAGGCTGGGGTGTGTGATATACAATATATCATATGCGATTATATAGTAAGTGTTGTTTTAACGATGTGCAATCTGACATTATCGAGTACATCACAAAAACAAAAACAAAAACACACCCAGAGAGTGCACGCATACACTGTGTGATTTAGTCTAATATATTTATATAATTTAATATAGTTAATCTAAATCACACTAAGAGTGCCGTTTTTCTCCAGATATCAGCATGATAACAAATGTGATTTCCCTTTCAGTCGGTCACTCCGAGTCACGTCGGTGACCGACGAATTGGGATCTCGATTAGAGAGACCAATCCACTTCGAGTGTAAACTAAACGAGCCAATGCACATTGGCATGCGATGCTTGCATCCAGCTGCCGCTGATCACAGCATGAGCATAAAAAGGCAGCCGGTGCAACACATACCAGCTTTTCGCTTCGGAGCCGAGCGACAACATCGTTCTGCTCCTACCAAACTGCTTCATGTTTGACGAGTCTAGCGCACCCTCGGGAGCTTTTTGTGTTGGTGGACGGCACTTCAGCGGTGGTCGTTCCTGTGTCGAGTGGGTTGCGCACTTCAGGCTGCACTAGCCCCTCTCATGCTGCAATGGCCATTTCCCCTGTGCATCTCAGCATGTAAAAGAGTATTTCCCTAAAAGAGCCAATTTCTCTAAAAGAGTACAATAAGCGGGGTGCGTCTTTGTAAAGATGACGGATCGTCTTTTTAAAGATGCCGTTTCACCTGTGCGTTTCTGGATGCGGTCGTTACCTGGCGCCGGGTGATGGTCACGATCGCTGCCTCACATGTCTGGGCATTAAACACGCTGAGGTGGCTTTCGCGGATGAGTCATGTTCCCATTGCGGGAAGATGACCATCTCGGAGCTGCGGGCCAGGCTCCGTTTCTTCCAGCGGGGCGGAGCTTCGTTGCCTCTGCCGCAATCTAGTATTCGTCCTGGCGGCAGCCAGGCGTGGACTACTTCGGGCAGTAGCATGGGCGGTCTGAGGGTTACAGTGGTGGAAAACCCCTCAGGGAACCAACCCTCGGAGGACCATCGCTCCTCTAGCGCTTCGCAACCAGTTGAGCCACCAAAGGAACGCGTTGGGCACTCTTCAAAGAGCGTACCAGCGGTATCCTTCGGTGCTCCTCCCAACGACCAGATGTCGATCACTGCATCGGAGGGAGAGCTCTCTGGAGAGGAAGATTCAGCTGCGTTGCTGCCCTTCGAGACGGTGGCAATGCCTGAATCGGATCCAGAGATGGTGGCTATGCTTTCCCGGGCGGCCGAGAGGGTAGGGCTCGAGAGGAAACCTCCACCGCATCCCGGGCCCTCGATGTTGGACGATTGGTTTCTCGGGGTGGCTCGCGCTGGTTCTCAGCGCCCTGCCTCAGTGCCTTTCTTCCCGGAGGTGCATGAGGAGCTCACCAGGTCATGGACGGCACCTTTTACTGCCGGAAACCGACCTGCTGGTTCCTCCTCCCTCACCACCCTTGATGGTGGTGCAGCTAGGGGGTATACAAGGGACCCCCGGTGGAGCGGTCGGTTGCGATGCAAATAAGTGTCCTAATACCGCCTCCACCCGGCAGGGCGAACCGTGCCTCCCCTCCCGGGTCTGTAGGTACTTGTCTGGCCTGTCCGGCAATGCTTATTAGGGCTGTCAAAATGGCTGAAAAACTAAATTCAAATGTTGTACTTAAATATTATCAAAATTTGAATTATATTCGAATTGCGGTGGGTTACGACCAATCTTGGATCTGCGTGTCTTGAACCGAGCCAGTTACCGTTCAAGATGTTGACGCAGAAGCGCATCTTCAGGTGCATCTGCCCCCGAGATTGGTTTGCAGCAATCGACCTGAAAGATGCGTACTTTCATCTGTCGATCCTTCCGCGCCGCAGACCATTTCCTGCCCTCCGGGCTGTCCCTGTCGCCCTGTGTCTTCACGTAAGTTGCGGAGGCAGCCCTTGTTCCCCTGAGAGAACAGGGCGTTCGCATGCGGTCGGTGCTGAACTGCTTGAATTCATTC
>NW_015540975.1:593879-594423 GCF_001515605.1 Sinocyclocheilus anshuiensis
CAAACTCTCCCCGATGCAGAGGATCTCTTTTCTCGGTATGGAGTTGGATTCGGTCGAACAGACAGCACGCCTTACAGAGGAACGTGCACGGTCGGTGCTGAACTGCTTGAATTTGTTCAAGGGCAGGACAGCGGTCCCACTGAAACTATTTCAGAGGCTCCTGGGGCATATGGCAGCTGCAGCGGCAGTTACATATGAGACCGCTCCAGCACTTGCTTCATGGCCGAGTCCCGAAGTGGGCGAGGCAGCGCGGCACTCACCGGGTCCAAGTTACACCAGCCTGTCGCCAAACCTTCACCCCGTGGTCAGACCTTACGTTCCTCCGGGCAGGAGTGCTCCTAGAACAGGTCTCCAGGCATGCTGTGGTTTACACGGATGCCTCCACCACCGGCTGGGGGGCCACGTACAATGTGCAAGCAGTGTCGGGGGTATGGACGGGCCCCCAACTGCACTGGCATATCAATTGCCTAGAGTTGTTAGCAGTGCGCCTTGCCTTGAACCGTCTCAAAGGGTGCTTACGAGGCAAGCACGTGCTGGTTCGAAC
>NW_015540975.1:594665-600917 GCF_001515605.1 Sinocyclocheilus anshuiensis
GGTTTACACGGATGCCTCCACCACCGGCTGGGGGCCCACGTACAACGGGCACGCAGTGTCGGGGGTATGGACAGGCCCCCAACTGCACTGGCATATCAATTGCCTAGAGTTGTTAGCAGGGCGCCTTGCCTTGAACCGTCTCAAAGGGTGCTTACGAGGCAAGCACGTGCTGGTCCAAACGGACAACATGGCGACCGTTGCGTACATCAACCAACAAGGTGGTCTGCACACCCGACGCATGTCGCAACTCGCCCGCCACCTCCTTTTTTGGAGTCAGAAGGTTCTGAGGTCACTTCGTGCCATTCACATTCTGGGTCTGATCAACCGTACGGCCAATGAGCTGTCATGAGCTATGCTCCCTGGAGAATGGAGACTCCATCCCCAGAAGGTCCAGCTGTTTTGGAGACGTTTCGGAGCCGCTCAGGTAGACCTGTTTCACCCTCGTCCAGACCTCTGGAAACTTCATGTCTGGTCCCTGGACGGGACGCGGAGGTTCTTGGTGTCCTACCCCAAGAGGTAGTTGACACCATCACTTCGGCGACAGCACCGTCTACGAGACACGCTTACGGCTTGAAGTGGAACCTGTTCGTCGAGTGGTGTTCTTCTCATCGGGAAGACCCCCGGAAATGTCCGATCAGAGTCGTGCTGTCCTTTCTGCAGCAGGGGTTGGAGCGAAGGCTGTCTCCCTCTATCCTCCTGTGTTCTCACCTCAAACTG
The DNA here is from genome assembly GCF_001515605.1 of Sinocyclocheilus anshuiensis. Taxonomy (NCBI): domain Eukaryota; kingdom Metazoa; phylum Chordata; class Actinopteri; order Cypriniformes; family Cyprinidae; genus Sinocyclocheilus; species Sinocyclocheilus anshuiensis. Next base: position 595,383 of record NW_015540975.1, read on the forward strand.
GTAGATGCGCTGAGAGGCCCCGGTTTAGTGTCGGCTTGATAAAACTGCTCCAGAGGACACGGGGAATAGCTCCAGGGTGGATCAGGCAGTCCAGGGTGCCATGGCGGCACAGGTAGCTCAGGGGCCATGGTGGAGCAGGCAGTTCAGGGCACCATGGTGGAGCAGGCAGACTAGGAAGCCATGGCGGGGTGCCCTGGAGGCTAGTGCAGGACTGGGACACGGGGAATACCTCCAGGGCGGATCAGGCAGTCCAGGGTGCCATGGCGGCACAGGGAGCTCAGGGGCCATGGCGGAGCAGGGAGCTCGGGGCGCCATGGTGGATCAGACAGTTCAGGAGGCCATGGCGGAACAAGGAGCTCAGAAGGCCACGGCGGAGCAGGGAACTCAGGACGCCATGGCCGGATGGCCTCCGTGGATTTGGCCTTGTCACTCGGCCCGACCACTACGGACGGACCCATACTACCCCGCCCCCACCAAAAAAAATCCTTGGGGAGCATATCGTCTTTAGATGGCCCTCCGTAGGCCTAACTCGGGAACAATAGCCCTCCCTGGGTTTGACTTGGCGACTGGAGCCCTCCTTGAACTGGAGCCCTTTCTGTGCTATACTCAGAAACTGGAGCCTTCTCTGGGCTAAACTCGGGGACTGGAGCCCTCACTGGGCTAAACTCGGAGACAGGAGCCCTCACTGGCTAAACTCGGGGACAGGAGCCCTCCATGGGCTAAACTCCGGGACTGGACAGGACTGGGACACGGGGAATACCTCCAGGGCGGATCAGGCAGTCCAGGGTGCCATGGCGGCACAGGGAGCTCAGGGGCCATGGCGGAGCAGGGAGCTCGGGGCGCCATGGTGGATCAGACAGTTCAGGAGGCCATGGCGGAACAAGGAGCTCAGAAGGCCACGGCGGAGCAGGGAACTCAGGACGCCATGGCCGGATGGCCTCCGTGGATTTGGCCTTGTCACTCGGCCCGACCACTACGGACGGACCCATACTACCCCGCCCCCACCAAAAAAAATCCTTGGGGAGCATATCGTCTTTAGATGGCCCTCCGTAGGCCTAACTCGGGAACAATAGCCCTCCCTGGGTTTGACTTGGCGACTGGAGCCCTCCTTGAACTGGAGCCCTTTCTGTGCTATACTCAGAAACTGGAGCCTTCTCTGGGCTAAACTCGGGGACTGGAGCCCTCACTGGGCTAAACTCGGAGACAGGAGCCCTCACTGGCTAAACTCGGGGACAGGAGCCCTCCATGGGCTAAACTCCGGGACTGCAACCCTCTCTGGGCTAAACTCGGGACCTGGAGCCCTCCGAGGGCTAAATTCGGGAACAGGAGCCCCTCCGTGGGCTTAACTCGGGAATGGACAAGAAAACAAAAGACTTTCAAAAACAGAAACAAAACGGGGAGAAGGGGCGTCGCTTACTTTCTGTTTTGGTCTGGAATTCTGTCACGGTGTGCCTACTGTGAAGGAGCGAGGAGACGAAGGAGATTCCAGAATTATCACAGACTTTATTTAGAACAGGGAAAACCACACGTAGGACACGGGGATCGACGTTCAATTCCAGACAAGGAAAACTCAGAAACACAGGGTATATATTATGGTACTAATCAAGGAAATCAATGGGACACAGCTGGGATCAAATAAACACAATCAGGGCAGGAACAGGAAGACCAAATAAGGGCAAGGAAGGCACATGGTGAGCAACACACACACAAAACAAGGAACAGAGTCTGACAGATTCCATATTTGCAAAAAACGTTTTCTTATGTTGGAATAAAAAAGTCTTTGTACCAGATGAAGTGGCTCTTATGCTAACCCAAAGATACAAAATGGAAGAAAGAGTTAAAACTGAACACAATCTTGCTGCTCAAACTGTGTATAGAACAATTGTTACTATTTATTTGCTCCTTTTATATTTTGAATTAACTTGTACTTTTACTTTCAATCCTTAAGTTTAATATAAAAACAAAATACTTTTCAAACTTAAGTACAATAAATATCACATACTTTAAAACATTTGCTGAAGTAATATTCTAAACGGTGACTTTAACTTCTACCAAAGTCATTTTCTGGTAAGATATCTGTACTTTTACTTAAGTGTGGCTTTCAAGTACTTTATCCATCACTGTCATTTGCAGATTGATGTTATTTATTAGTATTTTTAGGGTGCTTTCACACTTGGTTCGATTGCCTGGTCTGAACCCGAGTTCGATTGCTCCCCCACTCCCTGCCCCCTGCTGGACTGCGTTCATATTATTTTATTTGGGTCCGAACCACGGTTCATTTGTGTCATCAAGTCAGCTGCTGTTTACCCCGTTGCTTAGTAACGACAGCACAGGAGAAGGCGGCAAAATGCGTAGCATTGCTCTCTTCACTGTAGCGTCTGGACCAATCAAAAACAAAATTTTTCATTTGACTACATAACGACACTTGTGTCTGTCTTACGAATGTACTGCAAATGCTCCAAAAAAAAAACGCTGAAGGCGAACAGAAATACAAGTCTTTGCTTACAGCAGTAAGCCAAAAAAAAAAAAGAGTTAATTTAGCTGTTGATGTGGAGTACATTTATCAGGAAAATCCAAAGTGAAAGTGTCAAATTACTTGTGAATAAAACAATAAATGATTTATAGTATATAATGCTCATTTTCACTTATTTTTTCTCACTTTCTCCCTTTCATTCTCACTTTGACTTCTAACACTATAGATATTGCTCATCCGTAATCTCAGCAGACGCACACAAATTTAATTTATGAGCTGTGCTTAAGTGAACTACAATTTGATGGTAAAATATGGTGATTTCTATGTCATAACTTGGTTAGTCTGTTTGAGTCAGCACTGTTTTACAGAACTGCAACTTTTACTTTCTCGGCGTGCTTTAACAGACTCTTGTAGTTATTATTTCATACAGTTCCTGTCCTCATTTGCCTCTACTCACCATTATGTTCAGTGCCATGGGAGGGCTTCAAAAGACTCACTCATATTGTCAGCTCTTCGAAAAGGCCGTTTTTGTGCAAGACTTGCCGCTCACTTTGAATACAAAGTAAAATTTGCTTTGGGAACCCCCAAAGCTGAGCTACAGCTTGTTGTAAGTACTGTAAGGAATTTAACTCATTAATTCTATAAGGGAATTAATCATTAATTTTATTTCTAGCTCTATGAGTCGATCCTGTGGCATATCACAGTCCTGTGGTTTGTGGTATTAAGAAATCCCTACATTGTGTATGAGGTTTGTTTTTTGTAAGGAAGTTATAATGACAATAATAATAATAGCAATAACATAGAATTATGAGACTCATGTTAATATATCTTTATAAATAAATCAATCTACCAACTACTTTCTGTGTGTTACGGGGCGACAGGGACTAGAGACGTGCAGATCCATTTGCAAGCTTTTATTAATAAACATGGTCAAAACACAGGCAGGGTCGAATACCAGCAAATGGGTATAGTATGGGCAAGACACAAAATAGTCCAAGAAACAAGCAAGGGCCAATCGATGGCGAACGTAATCCAACAGGGCAAGGCAAGAGATAATCCAGGTTATTAGCAATAGTCCAGGCAGGGCAAACAGAGTCCGAAACAGCAAGACAAAAGGGTAATCCGAACACACAGGCAAGAATCTGAACACAGGAAAACAGACAAGGCGAGACTATGACTAAACTAGGAAAACAAGAACTGGCTCTGTAGAGTTGCTATCACTGGGTGAGTGATAAACGCTAAACAATACTCGGCAGTTTGAGTGAGTCTGAGTGAGTGTAATATACTGTGTTTGTGATTGGATACAGCTGTGTGCAATAAGTGCAATGGATGATGGGAAATGTAGTCCGTGGTGACGTGTAACAGTCTGTGTAGTGAGAGAGTCAATATGATGGATGAGTGACCTCTGGTGGCGATCGGACGGAATTCCATGGACAGGATTCGTAACACTGTGAGTGGTAATAGTTGCAGCAGTCAATAGCATTCAGTAACAATATTTTAACACTAGAACCGCCAGGGGTCGCTGTCCATGCTAAAAGCACCAGCGGGTAAATTTTACCCACGCACATGACAGCTGTTTTTGAATGGCTAAAGAACATATTATTTCACTGTATTATGCTACTGTCTTCACAAAGAAGTGTCTAGAGTCATGAAATGATTATGTCTAGTCATCAACTATATTTTTGTCCTGTTGTTTTATGTTCAAGGCTTTTTTATGCAGGCTACACTAGTCACTTTTCATAACGGTCAATATTAAGCTAAACAAGCCTGCACTGACAATGAGAATTAGAAGGAAGTAAATACATATTTGGGTGGTGTAATAGGCTATTATAATACAATGTCATTAATCAATATATTAAGATAACCTATGTTATTTAAATTACTAAAATAGCCTATAGACAATAATGAGCAATAATAATTCACCACATTGCATAGGATGATGTGATGACAAATTCAAGCGCACAGCTTCACCTAATTAATTATTAATGTTAGTTATATCATTTATAATTTGAATTACACAAGAAGAACACCAATAAACTTCGGGTAATCAAAAAAAAGGTTTTATTCATTAGCCTACATCAGATCGGATTTTTTTCTTCTTCAGGAAACAGGCAGACTAGAATAAATAGCAACACAGAAGCGAACAATAAACAATAGAAATGGCAAAACAAAAATTAAATAATCCAAATTTTGAACAATTATGTAACATTAGCATAAAACGTCTAAATATGATATATTGATCGCCATCAAATGCTGATCCGACAGGACTCTTCGCTTATCTCCCCACCATCAGACTCTCCATCGCGCATGGCATTGGTGTAGTACTCACACTAGACGTTTTGAACCGTGCCCGAGCGTGTTTGACCCCCAAAGCCCGGTTCGTTTGACTAGTGTGAGCGCTGGCCTGGTTGGAAGAGGTGGGCCAGGGCACGGTTCGGTTGGGCTCGGGCGCGGTACGCATGCAGTGTGAGTGCTAACCACGCCGGAGCACGGAACAGATACTATTTTGTGTGCGCTACTGTCATCATTACGACCGCAAACATATTCTATTACTACTACTATACTACACTTTTCAATAAATTTAATTCAGTGAAGTATATTTAGGTTTATAATGGCTCTGGTTCTTACCTTATTGATGAACAGGAAATGTAGTTTGCTAGTAAAGCTGCAAATGATTTCATTAACCTCAGCTGTCTCCGTAATAATTTTCTGATACATACAAGTGAAAATCAATGTACGGCATAAATTATAAATTAATTATTATACATTATAAATTCATTATTATTAATTATTCGGCAGAATATTAGCAAAAGTGGTTTTCTCCATTATCTCATACATGATGTAAGCATGCACCGTCCCGGAAAGTTTAGTGCAAGTGTGAGTGCAGGCCAGCGCAAAAGGGTCTGGCTGCAGCCTTGCGCTTGCACTCTCAGACTTGCATTCTCAGACTTGCACTCTCAGACACTTGCACTTCCGCTAGTGACGTCACTTGCAGGCTTTATTTTTTTATTTTGTTCTATTTATTTATTCTTTTTGTTTGAATCTCTCAACATTTTACAACA
>NW_015540975.1:601229-627825 GCF_001515605.1 Sinocyclocheilus anshuiensis
TCCTGTAGAAAAACATAAACACTTAACATGGCTTAATGTAAGATGCTATTAAAATATCAAATTAAATATACAGTTTATTAATATAATGAATATGTATATAGTATTTTCCTCCCATACCGCAAAACGTGGCATAATATGGCATAATGGACTAAAAAGGCCAAACTCAATATGCTCCTCTACATTATTAATATACATAACTAATATGTACAGGCAAGCAGGTGAGCCCAGAATAAATGCAACACGCACAGTTTCTCTTTTATATCATTGTCTTTGTCCATTAAGCTACATTACGTGTTTTATTTATAATGATTTTCTATGGGAGGAAAATATTTAACATGCAATTTAACGCATTGCGTTCTGGGCTCGTCTTCTTGCCTGTACGGAGTTGATCCTTTTAAAATCACTTAATGCATTTCATAATGCACGTTAATATTTGCTCTTCTGTATATACTTTGAGTCAACAACAAGACATATAGGCTACTGAATTGTCTTTATCAACCGTTATTATGCCACATTAAGCGTTTTGCTGTATGGGAGGACAAGTGAAAGTTTGTGCATTGTGTTCGTGGCCATCTGCTTGCCTTGTAGTACATTAAATAATAACAATATATCGAATTTTATCTTTTAATTGCACTTAATGTATCTTAATACATTAAGCCATATTAAGTGTTTATGTTTTTCTACAGGAGGAAAACGGTTAGCGAGAGACTTTGCGCGATGCGTTCATATTCTGCTGTTCTATAGCCACGGATTTGCGGGTCTTGTCTTTTTCTTGCAGGACCCTGTATGTTATAGTACTAATTTAGTTTTAATCGTTTAATCACCACAGCTTCTTGTCTCCATTGGCAACACGCACGATTTGTGTCGATTGCAAGTGACGTCGCAGATAGTTCTTTTTTCCACCACCTGGCTACTGTTGTAAAACGTTGAGAGATTCAAACAAAAAGTAATCAATAAATAATAAATAGTAAAAAATAAAAAAGACTGCAAGTGAAGCACATGCGCAGTAGTGATGAGGAGTCCTTGAATCTGACCAGCCCAGTTTTCGAAGTAGACTTAATATAAAATTATTATATTCGACTCAGGCTGTGTCTCCACTAATTTGGGAGTCACTCTAAAGAACCTGAAACCGATTACATGAGAGACAATAGCATAGCGAAGTTTAACGTTTTTATGACTGAGGCAGAATTTCAGCACCACTGGAAATGAACAGTGACCAATCAAATAGAAAGCACAGACATGAAATTTCATACTTGTATGTTATAGTACATCCTAAAACGCTGACTGACATTAAAAACAGTCGACAAGCATGAACTGCACATCAATTCTCTATATTAATTAGATTTGATTAACATAGGCTAATCATTCTCAGGAAGTAACTCGACCCTCGGCTCATATGAACAATTAAATAGACGTATGAGACGAAAAAAATGTCTTATTTTACATTATTTTGCGCAGTTAATGCATAATTATTAAATGGATTTGTTTGGATCGGCATGCACTTTGTCTGTAGAAGCTCGAAAAATGTGCTGTCATGACTAACTCGAGATCATTTAATTGATACTGACACACAGACATTGTGAAGGACGGATGTTGCAAACATTTTTTATGCTTTGCTTATCATTGTTCAAATTAAAACCTATTTTGCGTATTTTAACCAATAAGTGAAAAAAGTTTTTTGTTAAACTTATTCTAGTTTTACTCTTTTAACATACAGGAGCAGCTATGAAGAATCCCGTGCTTCCTTCGCCAACTGAAGCAGAGGCTGAAAAACATATTAAGGATTATCTCCGCTTGGCCCCAGGGAGAATGCCGTCTTAATCAACTTGCTTTTTGCTGTTTGCTTGTTTGTTTCAGGATTAAAACGACAACAATAATAATAATATAACATAAATGACTGCTTATTTTCATTCACTGTTAATAAAATGATACAAATCATTCAACAGCATGTTGTGTTCTTTCATTCTGAGTGGAAAATACTCGGGTTTAGTTATTATACTTATCATATAGGTGTAGACGCATGTATAATCAGTGTAACTGCAGCTGTTATCAATAGCAGTAAATATGAAGGAACGTCTAAAACGTATAATTAAGAACGACGTCTATGCGATGTAAATCAGATGTCTAATAGACGTAACATTCTAATATTTAACGTCTGTAATACGTCCACCGGATGTCGCTGGAACGTCGGAAAAGGACGTCTATGCGACGTCTTCCAGATGAGCAAACGCCCTAAAAAATACGTCTCCCAGACGCAAATGCACACATCGCACAGACGTCCCCGCGACGTACCTGTGCTATCTGGGCTGTAGCCAGACCCTTCTCGGCCAGCGGGGGAGTGGGGAGGAGGGATAATCGCGCTCGGGCTCGTTTCAAGGCAACCGTGCCTAGTGTGAGTACCTCTTCAGCATTCATAAATCGCCTTCTTTTACTCATTTTGTCTTTATTTATGAAACTGATAACCGCTAATTCAGTGAGTGAAAGGCGTTGCCTAGCAATGTGCCATGTTAAAACATAAGCGGCACTAAAATGACAGCGCGAACATACAGGCATTATATAGCGGGTAATTTGACCCGCGCTGGCGCTTGTAGGTATAAATGCCCCATTTTTTGACCTGGTTTTATCTAAACAGTTTTTAACAACAGGGGATTGTAAATCACACAATTTCAGTAAAAGTCAGTTACTGGGAGACATGAATGTTTTATTAATAATAGTTTATGTACGTTTTAAAAACAGCCATGGGTAAAATTTACCCCGTGGAGGTTCTAGTTTTAAAGAGCAAGCTTGGTTGATATGGGCAGTTGACAACTAGCGGTAACCATAGCCCATAACAAAGACATCTCAAACAATGTCATCTTTGCATTAAACATTACATAACTGAGCGAATGACACTTAATGACAGTTGTCATAAACATGCATAAAAAAACTTCATATTCATGACATGTGTCATGTCATGATTAAAGTAGGTGTCATGTCATGATTATGAAGGTGTCATGTCAGTCTTTTGCACAATCCTTCAAGTAAAGTGTAACCAACTCTTTTATGTACGTTTTAAAAACAGCAATGGGTAACATTTACCCAGTGGCGGTTCTAGTGTTAAAAATATTTTATGTACGTTTTAAAAACAGCAATGGGTAAAATTTACCCTGTGGCGGTTCTAGTGTTAAAAATATTTTATATATTCACAAAAATATGTAAAACATTTCAAATATTTCATAAACATTTTCAAAAATACATTTATGTCTGCAAGTCATATATGTGCAGTAACAAATTATTGATTTTCTTTATGCATTTTCATTTTAATTTGTTAATTTATTATATAGAATAAAGTTCTCTAGATTTAGACGATTATTGCTCTTCACAGGAAGAGGAACCACTTACATAAAATCCCAATATATATATATTTTTTTTAATCATTCTGTTTTTACTTGAAATTCAGTTTGTTTTTAAATTATTCTTCACTTTCATACAGTTGGAACCATCATGGTTCATGAAAAGGAAGAAAAAGTATACAATTAAACATAGGTAGATAAATAAAAATCGGGTTTATTTTGTCTAATTAGATGCACTAATTAATCAGATACTTTATTAATTCTGACAAGTAATAACAGTTACATTCATACATGCACATGTAGCTAAATTCAGTTCATACATAAATAATCTTTTATTGATTTATGGAAAATTGTACATGTGCACAACATGCTTCTCCAGTCTATAAATAATCTCTGCACTGACACTGATATAATTCATCTGATATCCCTGTAGATGAGAAGAGATCAGATTGTTCAGTTGAATAAGGGGTTAAGTGTAATTTATTTTCTGTTCCATGTCATCCATACCTCTGAGAACCCAAGACAGGCACTGGATTGTTTACTAGAGTTTGAACCTCAGCAGCTGAGCTGTGTTCATGAAATTACATAGAATAACCAATTATCCATCGTTGGCTCTGTTGCCTCTGCCATCTCAGTACTCCAGAGAGAGGCTGTTGTCCTTATACTCATAGAGAAGAAACAACCTCAGTCATTGCTTCTAAATATAGACCTCAATTTAGATAGATAGATAGATAGATAGATAGATAGATAGATAAATAGATAGAATTATTCCCACCTAGTTAATGTGGTCTTACATAGAAACACTAAAGAAAAGGATACAGGCTCAGTTTATTATTTCACCCAAACTTTTGATTGATACTCAATGGCATATACAAGATATAATCCATATCCATTGACGGATACCTCCATGTAGTGACAAGTCAGGCACAGAGTACATTGATTAACCAGCAAATGAGCGTAAGGAAGCCAGCTCTAGTGGAGAGTGTCTGTCTTAGTGTGAGTTGATGGAGTCCCTCAGAGCAGCAGCGGGAACCACCCCTGCCTGTCTGGGTGAAGAGGAGTAGAAGAGACGGGGGAGCTGACAGGTTGCCATGGGTCATGAGGGGAAACCTCTCTACTCGCATTCAGCTTAGTGCACACACTCCCCCAACGAGCAATCTATTTTTACACATTTTCTTCTCCTCTTAGCGAGCCAAGGGCTTTCTAAAGTGCAGGCTTTCTAAATGAATTAATGAAAGTATACATGCGTTTTTAACCAAGGGCAAATGTTGCAAAGTCATATCTTGCCAAAAGATTCTGTGAGGGTCTGTTTGTGTTTGCCTCCCAAAAGTCTGGAAGTTTTTTTTATTATTATTATTATTTTTTAGCCCTAATGTACAAAGTTTAGAATTTGTTCACCATTAAAACACACTCTACCCTCCATGGGAGTCTAATATTACAACTACCTCTGACAGTAATGAGGTCAATTAATACAGAGAGAATTGCTGCAACTACTATAATGAAAAAAACGAAACAAAACCAAAATGGCTATGTAATTATACCCAACACATGCTGTGGATAAACCCAGCATCTTATCCCGAGGGGCGGGCCGTTGTTCCCAACGTCATGTACTGTATCAGGAATATTGTCTCATTTGTTTTGAGCCAGAGATGCAATGCCTTACAGCTCTTGTTGCAAATGCATTGCTGAACAACTGAACTGAGCGAGAAATAAAAAGCTTTCATATTTCCATCGCTATATTAGAATTCAGGGCAGAATCAATGAAATTCAGCACATAAGTTTTTCCCTCTCGGTACCAGAGGTGGTTTAACAGCTATCAATCTTAATATTGAATTGCAAGTGGAGATCGCCTAGAGAGAGAGAGAGAGAGCACACAGGGAATTATACGAAACACAGATATACAGCACAGAGGAATAACTCTGGAATTGTGAGAAGAAGCTGAAATTGGCACTGGTTTGAAGAATTCCACTGGGCTACCTTTTAATTAGGTCTCTTAGCCCCAGGCTGTGCATTGCCACTGCCCTGACAGTATGCAAAGTTCCTGGAAGCCCTTAATAGGATGATTGACCGCTATAGCAAAGAAACTGATGATAGCCTTCATAACCATTGCGCTTGTTTAATTACCCTGGGGTTTACAGCACATGATGAATTACTGCCTCATAACCACATGCATAACGATCGATAATTGGCATAGCCTGTTTAGAATATTAACGATAACACTTTTTTCCCCTCGTTGCTTGCTCATGAGTCACTCTTGCAAATAGTCATCTGGCATATTTCTCAACCGATTGTTAATTGCACCGGTACGGATCAATGTGCTGTTTCAGTCTTCTCTTTTCTTTTCTAAATTGCAATTGGTCCCTGTCAGTGTGCTGTAGGATCCGTGGCTGGAGATAGCATGTCTGTGAAAGGATGAGCTCAAATTGTCCAAGGCACTTCTTTATGAGGCGTATAAATCACACTGTAGGTGTTCACCTTGGCAGTTTGGTCTGCAGTGATTTTCATTTTGTTTTTGGAAGAAGAGAGGGCCGAGGCCATTACTATAGTCACTTGTGCCCCACCTAATTGGGCGGTAGGGGAAATCAGCTGTTGAAATGGCGTCACGAGGGGCATGTGCTGTAAAGATGAGCTATTGTTTTGCAGGACCTGTCACGGGCCAACATTAACAACATGCATAAGAAGTACCTTCAGCTCTCCTGCAGGACTGGCCATTTTAACTGGGTAAAAACAGCTTACAGGTCTTCACCGCATTTATAAATGAGAGAAAGAGAGAGAGATGACATCTCCATCCATAATTAGGTATTTCCTGAAAGGTCTGTATCTTATTTTCAATGTAAACTTATGGGTTACTTTGCAGTGCACTCTGTGACACACAGATATTGTCAGTCCACATATATTTTTAATAAACCTAATTGATCTTGAATGTGTAAAGAAGTTGTTTAGTTATCAAATGGGTGGACATTTTCAACAGTCAGATCAGAGATAGCCACATCTATGATGTGACCTCATTCATTCAGATTAGGTTTACACCTTTTGCTTTTCTCTTCTCCCACCTCTCTCTTTCGTTGCCTCTAAATATGCGGTATTACCGCTTTCACTCTTTCATTCAACCCCTGCTCTATTGCAAATAACCTATCCATGAGCAAATGTGTCTTTTCAAGTAATTACTCTATTTCCCCTTTCTGGCTTCATGAATCTCTGCATCCGAGTCACAGTAGACTTTAGAAAGATAGCTAAGAAAGTCAAACACATCTTAAGACAAATGGTAGGCTAATCAAAGTTATGCACAATTATACTGATATACAGTGTGTGTATTAGCTGCAAATTGCAATGAAATTCAGTGGCTTTTTCAGGATATGTTATTGATTTAATCTTTAAACCATATTTTCTCAAGGTTCTTTTCTATTTAGTTATATTGCATGGTATCTTTAGCTCTGTTAAACAGACAATTAACATAAAATATCCTATACCATATCCTTATATTATATAATATAATGATTTCCACAAAAAAATATTAAGTATACAGCTATTTTCGATAGCTGATTACCATTGGTAATCATATGTTTCTCTTGAGCAACAAATCAAGCACATTACAATTTTTATTTTTAACATTTCTGAAGGATCATGTGACTGAAGACAGAAGTAATGGCTTCTGAAATTTCAGCTTTGCATCACAGGAATAAATTACATTTTAAATAAAAAATAGAATAGAAAACAGTTATTTTAATATATAAAAATCATTTTTTTTAAATGTTTTATGAGCAAAATAGTCTTTCTTTAAAATAATAATAATAATAATAATAATAGCCTAAATCTAAGTAAAAAAACTTAGAGACAAAAAACTTTTGATTGGTTCTGTATATAGCTATAAAAAAATCATTTTCAGAAAGACGGCTGAATTTACAGTGCAATATCTAATACCCAAAGCTTGTAAATGACCAAAGGGTTGGTATTATCTAAGGTAGCCTGTCAACATGATAAATGCAAAAAGAAGCAGACATTTCATTATAATCTCTCCTTTTACATGCTGTAGCAGATATTGGCTTTTTATGCAAATGATAGAATCAGAATACAGATTATAGTTGGTTAATTTACTGAAGAGTGAAATTTGAATGGACTTTTTTGAGTTTGTTGGTGTGAATACCCTCTCTTTTCTCCAAAGTCCTTCATTAACACATTTTCTTTTATTATTATTTTCATAAATGACATTGAGAGAGCAGGATCAGCGGAGGAGCTGTTTTTTTATTAAATATGAGCCTTAATTAGGTCTATATAATATCTTCTTTTGTCACCTTTCACCACAGACAGATTCGCTATTTATTATTTGAAGTTTGATTAAAGCAACCAAACTCAGAGAAGTTGCAGCACATTGAGTTTCAGGCTGTGGTCTGTGAAAGAAAGAAACCTAATATTCACAGGAGAGTGTTTGTCACTGAAGTCAGTGTATAAGCCGTACATTGGCCAATTTAAAAACAGGAAAAAGGTATTAAAGGTGATGGAAAAATCATTAGACTTCTAACTATTATTCTTAACTGTCTAACTATTAAACAATCACAGAGAGATCAGTATGTGCTGTTAGTATTTTTATTGTGTCTCCAATGTTAAAGGGGTCATATGATGCTTTTTAAAAGATCATTATTTTGAACTTGAAATCGCATCATTTGACCCCTTTAAGGCCAAGCAGCCTACCTTAATATTCAGAGAAAATTGTCTCTCTTATTGGTTGCCTGAAGCTTATGTGTAAATTAGTAAATCCACTTGGTTAGGGTGGAATGAGAACAGTTACTGTGGTAACAAGTTCATTCAGCTCCATATCCTGTATCAACCGTTTAGCTCATTACAGAAGGGAAAATACATTTGGGAAGCAATTCACCTCAATGAGAAAGCACTGATAACTTTCTATGAAATTGACATGGACTCCTCGTTGCACCTTTTTATGACCTTTTCAAGGTTAAATCCTTTAGCCACGACCTCATTACAGTCTATAGGAAGAGACAAAGGTGTCGTTTTAGGTACAGTTGGTCTGAATGTGGTAAACACTCTCACAGCATGTCTTCTTCATGTTCTTGAGGGGCTTTTGGTTGCAAACTCATGATGTTTCTGAGCTTCATTTTAGCCAGGATCTCTGATCCCCAGGCTCACATAATGAGGGAGGTAATGAAAAGTTAATCCACATAGCTCTACTTTATGTTGCCTTTGGCTAATGCTGCTTTTAACTCAGCTCTCATTAACTTTTAGATCACAGGCCATTAACAACAGGTTGGGAGGCTACCCTGCAGCTCGCCTCCCAAGCACTTTGTTACCACTAGTGGGGGACGTCAAAGCACAATTAGGCAGAGAAATTCTCACTGCACGTTGACCACTAATTAGGATACAGTCTGGACTTTCTGGAGTTCAGCTGTCAGGCTATTGATTTAACTGTAGCTCTCCACTCCTCCCGGGGACACTCGGTTGGGTGGCATTTTTGCCTTCAGAGGAAATGTAAGAGATTGAAAGGGGATGCTCTCCTTCACTAGACGCAGGAAGAACTTGTTGGTCCCTTGCTTCTCTGTGCAGGCTTTTACAGTTATGTATTATTTTACTTAGAACCATTCCATGTTTATATAATACTGGAACTGCTTGCCTGTGCATTCTTTCATTCTTTAGTGATTTAAACACATTAAGTGTAGTCCAAACTATTCCTGAAAGAATGATTCCTATGAGCCGCTTCTTAGTGAATCCCAAACATACAACGCAACCAGTGTAGTCTTAATTATTTCCGAACACAACTCTTATGAAACGGTTATTTTTAGTGAATCAAATAAACTCTTAAAACATAAGATGAGAGACTTGATGTAATTTCTGACTGGTCGTTCATATGACAATGTGTAGTTCAATTTTATAAAAATAAGTGAATGGCTAAAATATGTTAGTTTTTTGCTCATTTAGCATTGTTAAGGTTTTTTTGTTATATTAAGGACAATTATCGGATGATATTTATGCAGCATCTAAAAGCAGTGAAAAGTCATTAAAAAATTAAATTATACACTTTTTTCAATCTTAGTACTATTTAGGATGTAATTAAGGCCAGTTATTGGATTACATTTATGATGTCTCTTAAAAGACTGTGAAAGGTTACTGCAAGGTCTGTGTAAATACACGTTTTGCAAGAATTGTTTTAAATGTATTTACTGTTGAATTAATCTCATTATTTGGCAATGGATTTGCATTTCTGTTCAGATTTTCTTCCTCAAAACAAATCTACTAATCTACTTTTTTTCCTACTAAACAAATTGTTAATGAAACCATTATTAAGGAACCAGAACCATTAACAGAAGTTGGAACCGGAAATGGGCTCATTAAATTCCTTATGATTTCCATCGCTAATGATAAAGATTTTACCACTGTAATGAGTTGGAACTTGATTAAATTGCATTATTTGTATTTTACAGAGGTGATTAAAACAAATGGCTTGATTTCAAACATTCTGATATACAGCATACTGTATATACATGATGCTTTGGCTTCTCACCTAATATCTCCCTGCAGGAAATAAGAAACACTTCCATTCACTTGACGACTTGCAGACGTGACAACGCCAACTCATATACCACGTCTGACCGAGCCAACAATAAATAGTGATTTGATTACAAATGGTTAATGCAGGAACAAACAAGTGTGTAAATCGTACATTCCTGGGGCTTTCTTGACAGCTCTCAGCTGATTAGCAATTCATCATCTCCCAGGCATGGTGACACACAGCTCTACAGCTCTGTTGCTCTGTAGAATGTGAATGAGGTTAATGAATGTGAATGAGGCTAATTCTGCCGTCCTTGCCAGACCACCAGCCACATTAAACCTCACTTGGAGATATTTTATTGCAAATGTAAATTCTGATCTGCCTCAACGTAAAGCAGAATGAATGTGTTTCTTGTGTGAAGGGTACTCTAGATGTCAGATGGTAGTTATGTCCTTCGCTATCCCTAACTTGCCGTGTCTGAATATGCACACTTGCCTGCTACACATAAGTAGTCATACAATGAAAGTACAATAATTCACATGGAACCCAGGTTCGTGATTATGTTCTCAACAGATAATATAGGTGAAATCATAGTGAAAGACAAAATATGTTGACAGGGTGTTAAAATTCAGTGATATTTAAATAGCCAAGATGATGTCAGATGTGCACCAAGTTATTGCTGTTCATTTGGAGCAGGCATGCTGTTGTGTCCATGTTTAAAGTTTAATCAAATGCAGATCAGACAAGCTGCAAGTGGCTTGGTCTCTGTCAGGGCCTTTGTCTGGTCTTCAGGGATTCCCTGCATCTCTGTTTGGGCACCACCTGTGTCTCCATCTGCCTTATTGTGCCAGTCAAAATAGCCTTTTCCCCTCTGGAGGCTCAGTAGAACTTATCTGTCCCGGTCTGAGAGACAGGCATCTTATCTCTTGATCAGTTGCTCTTGTTTACATCTCCGGAGAAAAAAAATTAAGTAAGACAGCTGCAGAGTTATTACCATGAAGCACATCTGAATCTCTCATAATGTGTGATCTGTTCATTATGATTGAATTCTGCTCTGTTATTTCAAACAAAGAAGGGCAATAAATGTAATGCCTCCAAATCAAATTGCACTGACAAGTATGCCATTAGGAGAGAGAGACATAAACTGCACGGCAGATTGTCTTTTGTGGACCAATGTATATATATTCTTGGTTATAATTTAAGTTTTCTTGAATTTGTCAATTCGACAAAGCAGTTTCCTTAAGAGGAGCCTTTATAGACGAAACACTGTCCGGTTTTCAAAAGGTTTTATTTGTAAGTTCTCTGCATGGTTTCTCTGTTCAATAAGTACTTACAAAACCTGAATTAACCTTTTTTTCTCTCCCACTCTTTTTCTTCTCCCACATTTTTTTTCTTCTCCAAGGTTGTTCGATACAGCCTTGACAGTCTCTTGAGATTTAATATGGACAGACATTAATTTACACATTTGCAAAGTAATTTACTTGTTCTTTGCAAACATTTCTGTTGAGCTGTATGATTGGGGATCTGCACAGTACATCAAAATGTGACATATGTTAATTTCTTACATGTAGTAATAGATTATTTACTGCATGTATGCTAGCCGTATACTAATGAGCTCCTTTGTAGGAAGATCCAGATTGCTGTATACATAACATCTTGTGCGATTCACGCTCCTCCTCTTGATTCACATTTTGCATGTGACTGCTGAATAATTACAATACTTGATAAAACAACTTATAGAATTACAGAAGACCACCAGTTCTGTACTATTGCCTTTCATTGCAAGTTACAGCTGATTGAGAGAGAAAGAGTATGCCTCATTCACAACGTACTCATATTTAACAGAAGATTATTAAAGAGGAAGTGCTGTGACTATGTTTACAATTTTTTTCAGCCTGTGTGGACCTTGGCCAGGGCCATTGGCAGCTTTTGAGTCATGTCCGTATGGACATCCCAGGTGGAGTCCATAACCAAGGGGTTGATCTGGAAGAGCATGTGCTGCACTCCATGATTAATGAATTATAATTTTCTGCTCAATAGGCCTCTGAAGAATGTAGTGCAATGTCAGCAGTTTCCGCTCTATTAGGAAGTATGCAATGTAAGTCACATAGCAGACTGTGTCATTTTACAAATTAGTACTGGTAATTTGATAGCAAAGCTTTAGCTGGCAGATTCATTACACTCAATATTAAACCAATATTAAAAGAAATTAATAAACAAAAACCCATAAGCTATTAGAGTAATATTGGACATGCTATCTTGAACGCAGTGCTTAATTACAATTTAAGAATCAGCTGAGAATTCATCATTTTTAAATTAGGGTAATTTATTCACATTGTTAATATATTTAGAAATGGATTTAAAGGCTGCGGGTACTGATTACTATTGCTGCTTTTAATCATATTGGTCAAAGGGAAGGTTTCGGTTTTATGAGTCAAACATGGAAAGTCTATTGGTTGCTGTAAAAACAATCTAAATTACTTTGAGGGTTCTAAAACGGTACAACATTTCCGCCATGCCAGTTTTCAATAATGAAACATGTTCACATGAATCAAGCTGACGATTTCTTTTTTCAAAATGTAATTATGAATTAAGAATTTAAAATATTGATATATTTATTTTAATATAAAAAGGTCTGATTTGTGAACTATTTATTAATAAATAAATTAATTGTTATTATTTTTTGTAATATTTTTTTGTATGAGTTCCACATGTGTCTCACTGCTCAGTAGAGTATCATTATATGCAGTATGTTATGATGAGGACAAGAAGGACAGAACAGAGTAAAGAAGATAATTTCTGTAAGAAATATTGTTGAACAAAGAATTTTTGGGAACATTTGAGTGCTTTTGTTCTTTGCAGATGTGTGCTAATAGAAACAGTTGTAGAAACCTAAGACCCCGATCAGACAGAACACGTTTTTCAGGTTTGAAAACGAGAGGCGCACCATACTGCCTTTTTTTATTGACTTTTTTTTTATTTAGAAAAGAGCAGTGTGCTGTTTTTTGTTTGCTTTTTTTGTCAGTCTAATCAAGAATTATAGCACGATCGCTCTAAAATCTTTGGTTTGCAGTTAAGTAAACTGTCATATTAGCAGAAACTTCAAAAAAAAGAAAAAATGCAGCTCTGGGTAACCCGCGACAGCCACCACAAGCTTCTCCTCCATCATTGCAGTCTCCGGACGTTCCCAGCAACTGTAAACGTCCGTCATCACAACGGAAGGCCCGCCTCTCCATTCATTCGATTGGACAATATATGCGAATGACGTCGGGAGTTTTGACGTTTTTTTTATCAACTTCAGGCGCTCAGAGCACTCCTGCAAAAACGCGAGGCGCAGCAGGCAGCTAAAACGCAAGGCGCCCGGGACGCATAAACAACGCACAAAACTCTCACTGCCAATAGAAAACAATTTAAAAAAGGTGCCTCTCATTGCAAAAAAAAAAACCGCATTCTGTCTGATCAGGGCCTAATGCAGAAACTTTCAGGTACAAGTCTGGTTTAAAGGTTTAAAAGTTTAAATACATCAAATCACCAGTGTTGTAAATAGAGACATGGTTTAAAGATTTTGTAAATCACATTTTTTCCAACATCATTTTTTCACATTTCCAATACCATCAGATTGTTCTGTCATATTTAAAGTTGATGTCATAACATGAAGTGTACTACCATGCCTAATCCTATAATCCTTTCTTTCCAATAACAAATTGTAAATGGTGGCTCATTTGGGTGAATCACGCTATGTTTGTTTAAAGCTTTATGTTGTGTTAGCATGTCACATATCAATGTTACATTGCCATATGCAGTGCTGTCTTGGCATTTGAATTACTGGCCAGCTGAAATATTGGTTTTTGCTAAGCCTTGGCTTGAAAGCTGTGCCTGTTTTCATCAATTCGTCCCTGTTGGAAGCACTTTGGCACGGATAAGACATTCTTCTCGCAGCCTAATTCAGTCCATTTCACCCAAACAGCCATCTAAACAATCTAAAAAGCCCCCAGTGGAAGTGCTAGACCAGAGTCTGCTAACTAGAGGAGAGAGAATGTGTGCCTAACTGGACATCTGTGGAAGCCCAGTCTGTTTTCTCTGACGTTCTGTATTGTTGACGATATTCCTGAATGCAGCATGTATGGAGGAACATTTTATATTAACATAGTTTATTGCTGCATAAGAGATAAAAATCAAAAATATCAAAAATAATTAGCATAATTATAGTGGCAAAGCTGCTGGTGCACAAAAGGTCAAGGGACAAAAAAGGCAAGTGTCATATCAGTTCCAGCAGTTGGACTGATAGTAGTAGATGACGCCTGCTCATTCCAAACTGAAATGGAAAACTGCTGTGGTGCAATATGTTCAAAAGCTAAAGCCTGTAGCCTGAGCTATGCTTAATTTTTCTGCCTGCCATTACTTTTGCATTTTAGCAATTTTGAGTATACTAGACTGACCAATAACGCGCACAGACAAATAAACACTGTGATTGCTTCGTGAAACTCCACCTTGGCAGCGTCTTTCAAAAGCATTGTATGCCTAAGTAGATCGTACAAACCAATGGTTCCAGCAGTTTCTACGATGCTTTTGGAAAACATGGCCCAAATCTGTGTAGACCAGTGGTTTCCAACTCTTGTTGTGCTGTGTTTTGTGTTTCCCTAATCAAACACACCTGATTCAACTTATCGGCTTGTTAGTAGAGACTCCAAAACCTGAAATGGTTGTGTCCAGGGATTGAAATGAACTTTTTCACTCACCAGCCAATTTGGCTACTAAATTTTTAAGTTACCGGCCATTTATAACTTCTACTAGCCAAAAAAAAAGACAGAAATACACCAACAGTTTGAGGCCGTCTACACTGGGCATGACAAAGCGACCGTTGCAAATAATTTTGTCAGTACTAGGGGTGTGCGATATTGACAAAAAATAATATCTGGCAGCAAGTCACTGTTAAGTGAGTCATTGCGATTGAACTGAATAATTTACACGGTTGATTCAAAAGAAATGTCATATAAACAAAACAATGTCATGTTGCTCAGAGACGCAAAACAGCACTGTGGCTGTGTTTGGAATGTTTTTTTTTTGTTGGCGAAATAGCACAGAAATAACGTAAAAACAGCCAATATGGTGTCTAAAACGTAAGTCTCTTGATATTAACTTATTGTTTATTGAACTGTTGTATAAAAAACCTCAACATGTTCGATTAATGAGTGAACATCATTACGAAAAGTAACCCGCCAAATTTGTAACCCGTGATTTGACAGTGTTACCCGCCACCGCTGATTTTTACCCGCATTTGGCGGGTTGGCGGGTGTTAATTTCAAACCCTGGTTGTGTCATATAAAAGAAACAAACAAAATGTCTACTGTTGTGAGAGTACTCCAGGACCAGGGTTGAGAAACACTACTGTAAAGTAGGGCTGGGCGGTATATCGCGTTTGTACGTTATATCGATATTTTTTTATAAGTGATATGGTATGAGGCAATACTGTTTATATCGATATACAGTAGTTTGATACGAGTACATCTGAATAATAGCAGAGAACACAAGAGTGACCTGCTGTTGGGAAAGTGCATAATTCAATTTGTCCTAAACATGAGTCATGCTTTATATTAAGGGCTTTAAAATAACTCGTAAGATATAGTTAACACGTATAGTTTAAAGCGGCTCAGCCTGTCAGATGCTCTGACAGACTCATTTGCTGCTGACAGAGATGTTACTGAACTGTTTAATGCTTTTGAGATGTGCCGTTTTCTTCAGTGCATAACTTACAATTCACATGTATATTCTATATCTGAAAACGTTAGAAAGTCATGGAAATATTTCCGTTTTGTTGTCAGGAGCCTTCTGCATGCGATTCTCCACTAAACTTCACAGACTTCGGTGAACAAGCACGCTGCACATATGCGCACCAAACAGGCAGAGCACAATAGAATATGAGTACAATAACTGCATCATATGTAGAATTTTAAACCTAAAAGTAAGTGTATTTTGTGATAACAGATAGCAGTAATGGAGTAATCAAAATATAATGCAATTAATCTGTGCTCTTGTGTTTACTCACTTTAATTTTTGGTTTAGTGAATTTAACTTCTGCTTTAAAAAGCATTATTTTTGTTTTTAGATTGTAATGTTACAATGTTAGAATGTAATGTGATTTTAGCCCCCTTTTTTGCACATTATGGATAGCAGAGCCTACTTTCACTATATTTGTTTTCATTGCTTTTAATATAAACATTGTTTCATTGGGCAACATTGGTAAGAAAGTTGTTATGTTTGCTTTATACTCTTTAAAATTCATGTGAAAAAGCAAGTACCATCTGACCTCTTTGCATATCCATTTTTTGTTGTTTCCACCTTTGTCTACTGTTGTTTTTATTGGTATTTTCATGCGCACCAAACAGGCAGAGCGCAATAGAATATGAGTACAATAACTGCATCATATGTAGAATTTTAAACCTAAAAGTAAGTGTATTTTGTGATAGCAGTAATGGAGTAATCAAAATATAATGCAATTAATCTGTGCTCTTGTGTTTACTCACTTTAATTTTTGGTTTAGTGAATTTAACTTCTGCTTTAAAAAGCATTATTTTTGTTTTTAGATTGTAATGTTACAATGTTAGAATGTAATGTGATTTTAGCCCCCTTTTTTGCACATTATGGATAGCAGAGCCTACTTTCACTATATTTGTTTTCATTGCTTTTAATATAAACATTGTTTCATTGGGCAACATTGGTAAGAAAGTTGTTATGTTTGCTTTATACTCTTTAAAATTCATGTGAAAAAGCAAGTACCATCTGACCTCTTTGCATATCCATTTTTTGTTGTTTCCACCTTTGTCTACTGTTGTTTTTATTGGTATTTTCCATAATTAAATGGTTTAAAAGCAAATGCTCAACTGTGAGTACTGCCACCCGGTGGATCCACCAAATAGTACATGATGTTTCCTTAAATGGACAAGTGAAACATACATTTGACTTTTGTATCCTCCTGCTCAAAACACTTTTTCCTCCCCAAAGAGTTTATGAATATACAGTATAGGGATACTCCACCAAAAAATGAAAATTCTCTTGCATAATTTACTCTCCCTCATGCTATCATGAGGATGAAGAAATGGTTTTTGAAGTGTCAACTTCATGGGGCCTATCTACTTGGATTATAGTGACTCACAGTCATAGAGATTAATTATTTTTTTGAATAAAAATCTCAGTTTCTGGTCATCTGAAGTCATATACATGTGGGACAACATGAGGGTGAGTGCCAAATCATGGTTTACGACTGTAACATAAATAAAACATATGAAATAAAGGTGAAAACAGAAAGAAAGGTGAAAACAGTGATGCCTTTTTTGCTCTATAAAGAAAATAACACAAAAGCACGCCATGGCCATGCTGAACTCAATATTAAAGGAGAATGTGTCTCTCCAGTGCTGTCATTGCAGAATACATTACATTGTGAAATTGGCTAAGCAGGGCTTCGAAATACAGGAGATAGAATTCCGCCCCACTAGCCAGATACCATAATATCAGTAAATGTTAGTAAGATATGCAGTGTGTTCCTCTTTCCTCCCCTCTTCTTGACATCAATATGGAGCCCATTGGTGTAAAGCTCACCTCTTTATCGACCTGAAGCAGTGCAAAAAATAGAAGTGCATTACCTCTACCTTTCACTGCAGAGACTTATCCCAGATAAGTGATTTTAATCACACCGACCAGCGCTATTGATCAGGAAGGTGTTGTGTTCAATATAAAACAAATTTTAGAGCCAATTACTCATTAATAAGAATGTCCTGCCCTTCTCTGCACGTCTGATTTGCCTCAGCAGCTAATGGGTATAAACGTACAGTGCAGAGGGGAGTTCGATACAATTTTCAGTGTATATAAGTAAAAGGTTGAAGATTTTGCTATTATCTTTTTAGTCCAAAAAGTGGAGGCATGCTGTCTTAAAGAATGTTACATTCTTTCAATTTATTAATTAAAAAAATAAACAAATCAATACAAATTTGGAAACAAATCTACCATATCAACAAGCAGGCTGTTGGCACACCATACAGCCTCCATTTTGCCATGCCACAGGGTGTGGTATTAAAAACATGCTAAACATTACAGGACAGGTGGCAGCTGCGGCCATAAAGTCTGCACAATGGAGAATGACAATAAAGCGATGCAGGCACTGAGCAATGAAAAGGGTCATGAAAGCACTATAGGGCCTTTGTGAGAAGCCACTGTCTATTTGAGCTTTATGGCCCCAAACAGAGTTATCAACCACACATTTGCTCTTCTGGAAACAACAAAGCATGAATATGCAATCAACTGATTATATGCCACTTAGTGTCAAGGAAACAAACCTGTTGTATTTTTTGTAAAGTTGTGTTTTTAATTTGGAGCAACTATAGGCATTAAGTAGAAAAACACTAGCCTGAGGGGTTCAGCTGTCCGTATAGATTTGGGATTTGGTGTATTTTTAAAATATGCAGTAAAACTGTCACAGTCCAACTATAACTAATTGATGCTGCCAAAATAGTAGTGAAAACACTGAAATGTATTTTTAGGGGGAAAAAAATCTAAATGCTAACAAGGTCAACTTAGCAAAATATGTCTTAAACGTGACCCATTGTCTCCTGAGAAGCCAAATTGCTGGAGTGTCCAGAAATGGAGAGAGAGATTGATTGGAAAGTTAAGCGAGAGTGGGCATGGCACTGCGAGAATGAGAGAGAGCTCTGACTGCTGGCCAGCCGTTAGCGCTGCAGACCTCATCTGTCCTCATTACTGCCTCTTGTCTCCCTACCAAGCCTACGAGTGAACGACAGACTTCAGGAAAGAAGTGCTGTTCTGCACCCATGCATCAATGGCACCAAATTGCATGTTGGATTGGTCTCTTCCTCCAGGCTGGCTCCTCTGAGAACAGACCAAAGCATATTGTGTGTGGCTAGAAAGAGAGTCCAGGCTACAAATTATTTCCATTTTCCAGTATGCAGTCTATTACTGTTCTCTTTTGCAGATACAGCAAGTAAATGGTCTAACACTGGATAGATATCACCTCGGATTATGGATGCAGTGATACTGTGAAAAAGTCCATGTGCATCATATTTCCTTCTTTATTCTTTTTCTTCCTCACTGCGGTGTACCTGAGCTACATGAAAGGCATTCAGTCTTAAAATAAAAAGTCTGTTTCAGGGCAAATACAATATTTATCAGTGTATAGACTATCTCTTTGCAGTTCACAACAGAAGAAAGAGTAACTTCTGGTCCTACTATTGATATCCTTTGTTTAATGAAACCAAAATAGTCAAGCTATATATGAACAAAATAAAATGTATCCCGCCTATGGTTCAATATTCCTGTCAGGTTAGGCTGTAATTGCATTATCTTGAGTAATTTGTATTTGACACTCCACTTCAACAATGACAGTATTGTAATTGCTCAGAACAGTCATGGTTCTGCATTGTGAGATATCAGTAAAGCACGGAGAGCCAAGTCTCTGCTTACATTTATGCTTTTCCAATGAGACACAGTTGCAAATTGTACTGCCACTTTGCATACACAAATGATCCACCAGGCGTCTACATAACACGTTCTGGTTTATATGAGCTGGTAAATGTGATAAAGGTGCATATTTGGTTGCATTATTTGTCTATGCATTTATTTGATCTACCATTTCCCCTGTTGATTATGTTTTTATGTTCTTAAGTAAGTGGGGAAATTGGATTTGTAGTGTAATCAAAACACTTAAATACAGCTTGATGGACTGGATCAGCTTTGTCAGAATACACTACAAAACAGTGTATTATACATAATGGGTCATTATTTTTAGAACCATGTTAGCTTGTTGAGCACAGCTTTATAGATATATTGTTTATTCAAACTGTAAATTTGGGCAGGACATATCCAGTGGGCTGTAATTACTTCACAGCCATGAACATATGTGCATATATATGTGTGTGTGTGTGTGTGTGTGTGTGTGCATATATATATGTGTATAATACACACACACAAACTTTAACATGATAATAGACAATCATCATTGTCAGCTTTTGTAACTATATGTTGCGGTGGCCGAGAGAGCTCAATGCATTGCAAATTAAAAAAAAAAACACCTGCAAATTAAGAAAACGTCATCAATTTGACAACAAACTAGCTGCAAATTCTCATAACACAACCAAATACAGAAATGCCCTGCAAATTCTCACAGCACAAACAAAGAAAAGTGTTTCCCTTAAACATTTCTGATGTGGTCTGTGCATATTTGCAGCGCGTTTCTGTTTTTTTTGTGTGTGTGTGTGTGTGTGTGTGTGTGTGTGTTGTATTTGCAGCGCATTTTTTTGTGTTGTGAGAATTTGCAGCGCGTGTATTTTCAAATTGATGAAGATGTTTTCTTAATTTGTTTTTTTTTTCTATTTGCTTGTGTTTTTTCATTTGCAGTCCGTTGAGCTCTCTCGGCCACTGTAATATGTGCTAGTTTTGTGTTGTCAAGGATAAAAGTAATCTTTGTTCTGTCATTTGTTTGTTTACGTTATTTGTTCATAATGATTACAAGTAATACACACTGCAAACAAGAATCAACACATATGGAAAAGCTTACATTTTATTTATTATTACATTTTTGTGCTTTCCAAGCTGAATGGCATTTCTGTGGTTAGAGAATAAATACAGACATGATCAGATCTACTTTCAAGGCACATAGTTTCCCCATCCGATCATTGAGCAGTAATATAATACAATGTACAATATAAATCAAAGAACATTATGGGTTTAAAAGACATATGGAATTAAAATATTCATGCAAAATTCAGAATTTGGCCAACATTACAGTATACACTACACACAATATAGATAATAGGGGGTAATTTCAGACAAAGTTCATGTTTTTTTTTTAATTGCAAAAATACAAGTAGTGCAAGATCATGTCATTAATATTTTGGTCCATGTTTCCAAAAAAAAAATCAATTTTAAATGCATTTATCTGCTAAAACTGATATTTGTGAATGTGATTAGGAACACACTAGCATGCTCTAAAATTACTCTAAAATCAGCAAAACGACTTCTCTTTTTTTCCAGTAACAACACAACCAGTTTGGTTACATCTCCTAACCACAATGCATATTTGCAGCGCGTTTCTGTTTTTTTTGTGTGTGTGTGTGTGTGTGTGTGTGTTGTATTTGCAGCGCATTTTTCTGTGTTGTGAGAATTTGCAGAGCGTGTATTTTCAAATTGATGAAGATGTTTTCTTAATTTGTTTTTTTTTTCTATTTGCTTGTGTTTTTTCATTTGCAGTCCGTTGAGCTCTCTCGGCCACTGTAATATGTGCTAGTTTTGTGTTGTCAAGGATAAAAGTAATCTTTGTTCTGTCATTTGTTTGTTTACGTTATTTGTTCATAATGATTACAAGTAATACACACTGCAAACAAGAATCAACACATATGGAAAAGCTTACATTTAATTTATTATTACATTTTTGTGCTTTCCAAGCTGAATGGCATTTCTGTGGTTAGAGAATAAATACAGACATGATCAGATCTACTTTCAAGGCACATAGTTTCCCCATCCGATCATTGAGCAGTAATATAATACAATGTACAATATAAATCAAAGAACATTATGGGTTTTAAAGACATATGGAATTAAAATATTCATGCAAAATTCAGAATTTGGCCAACATTACAGTATACACTACACACAATATAGATAATAGGGGGTAATTTCAGACAAAGTTCATGTTTTTTTTTTAATTGCAAAAATACAAGTAGTGCAAGATCATGTCATTAATATTTTGGTCCATGTTTCCAAAAAAAAAATCAATTTTAAATGCATTTATCTGCTAAAACTGATATTTGTGAATGTGATTAGGAACACACTAGCATGCTCTAAAATTACTCTAAAATCAGCAAAACGACTTCTCTTTTTTTCCAGTAACAACACAACCAGTTTGGTTACATCTCCTAACAACAACCCAAACAACAATGTAACAGCTCAGTCAGAGTTAGGACAGAAACATGGCCTACTTTATGTAAGTACACTCCCACTGCACGTTGAACATAATGCACACAACAAAGGGGCGAAAGAGTGACATCCAGATGTCTGACAATAAACCGCTTACTGTACAGTAATGTTATTCTTCAGGTAAGTTATTAAACATATTTTTAACTAGCTTGATCAGCAAATTCCTCTCATACTGTTGCTCCGCCATGGCAGTATTTGACCTATAAAAAGAGAAAACTGACCATAAGATAAGGTGACCAGGGCTGCGTTTCCCAATAACGTTGTCTCTTAGCGCGCTACGAAGACTCTAAAGGTATATCTTAACTAAAGGTATACCTGTTCTAGGTGTGTTCCCCGAACTATACCTTAGGAGGCTGCTTAAGGTATACCTCCTTACATGCGAAGTTACCAGGTGCTGTCCATGGTGGTGGTGTTGAATTGATTGATATTGATGCCTCGATAATCGATTATTGATTATATACATGGGCTGCTTCAGTGCGTTATGCGAGAAAGTGGTGTTCTTTATAAAAGAAGTGTTGATTTTAAATAAAGGCACATTACTCTTTCCTGTTAGAATGCAACGAACTTGCAGGAAACTTTTACTTTCGCTTTGCAACATACATCACGTTAGGGAATAAAACCAAGAAAGAAAAAATATATACCCAGAGCACCTCCCAGTTGTCACCACATAAAATACAAGGGGAAAAAACCTACTCGAGACACTGCTTAATAATTTAACTGCTTTTAACAGAAGAGAAAGAGTGAGAGAGAAAAAACACCTTGGGCCTACACAAGTCTAACAGAAAAACATTCAGGCAAAAGTGCTCATTTACTCCACAACCAGGGTTGACTGCCCAGCAGCCGCATCACATATTGGTGTAAATCATTAATTTATGTTATTGGATGAGCTACTCAGTAAAAGCAACACGGGAAACATATAATCAACAGCAATGGTGGAGAAAAAAAGAGACAAAGAGAAGAGCCGCCAGCAGCTGAATTTCGGGGCAGAGAGGGTAGCTCTGTCGAGTTTGTCTCTTTATTTATATATATATATATATATATATATATATACACACTGAACAAAATTATAAACACAACACTTTTGTTTTTGCCCCCATTTTTCATGAGCTGAACTCAAAGATCTAAGACTTCTTCTATGTACACAAAAGGCCTATTTCTCTCAAATATTGTTCACAAATCTGTCTAAATCTGTGTTAGTGAGCACTTCTCCTTTGCCGAGATAATCCATCCACCTCACAGGTGTGGCATATCAATTTTGTTCAGTGTATATATATATATTTTTTTATTTATTTATTTATTTTTTTTTAAGAATTGCAGCTTAATTGGACACTGGGTGTATTACTTAAATGCAAAAAACTGTGAACTGTCAAAAGTGATAAGGAATAGCTAAGAGTGGTCCAGACCAACCTTACGAAAGTATGACTTACAGAAGGTATACTTAACTAAGAACGTTTTGGGAAACACGTATTAACGATAAGGTACAACTTAAGTTAAATGTTGTGGTTTCCATATATTAATATCATAATTAATAATTACAATGATGTTTGAGGATCATACAATTCAACAAAAAAATCACACTATGAAAAATAAACAGTAACTATTGCAAATAGTAAACAGATCAAAATAGTATTAGGTATAACAAAATTATGACTTTACAAAAACACATAAAAAATAAATCAATAAATAGGAGAACATGATAAATAAAACTGTATTTAACAAATATTTTTTAACATTTTCTGACTGTATTTAACATTTTCACAAACTGTGAGTATAAAGTAATTACAACTTTTCAAATTATTTTATGTTTATGCTTTTGGAAATGGATCTTTACTATCCCTAATCAGGCATATTGTTGCATTTTAGGCTCATTTTGACCACAAACTATATGTTTTCTGCAAATGTAACTGTGCAAGTGTAATTGTTTAGTTTATTTTAATTTTTTTATATATATTATTCATATCAAAGTTGTTTCAGGAATGTTTAATACTGTGTGCAAAACAATCCCGCAAGCTTATCATGCCTTGTTATAAAGTGCACACAAACAGTATTAGGCCTAATTTGTTTTTACATGTATAGTTAGTATGTGACTACATGGAACCAATAATGGTTTCTCTTTTGATAAATGATGATAATAGCGCTCTACTTTTAAGTTCTTCATGGCTGCAGTAGTGTCGCGCAACTAGTAATCAATATAGCTCGCAGCACCCTCTGCTGGTGAAAGTAATTTTAGTTATGAACGTGCTGTGAAACTGAAACATTTCCGGGGACAGGACACCAAAAACCGGGACTGTCCCCGGAGAACGCGGTCATCTGGTCACCCTATCATAAGACATTTACGCAAATTCCCACCATAGCCCCCCTTACAGCAACACCGAGAATACAATGCATCCCTGCGTTAGGTTATGAATTAACATTTCAGAATGTAACAACACATCAAACAGAGCTTGAGCAACAAGATACTATACATCAACATTTACGTGGTATGTTTCTGGCATTATCTGCAACAGATAACTTAATATTGTTTTAGAATAACTCCTGATTTTCATTTTTTTTTTTAGCATTATGCAGAAGTTGAGAAAGACAGATGAGGGACGCAAGGGATGAGAGGAGCTGTAATTAAACGTAGAGGATCCCTCCTGGTGTTTAACGCTATTCGCAAGGTCGACATATGAAACACTGCTGATGAGGTGTGAACATCCGCGTGACTCTGCATCGCGTGCTGGGCCCAACAGTGGTGTGCGGTTGAAGTAAAATGTGACAGATTCGCTGAAAGGCATTGTAACAGTGTGCTTCAAATCGATGAAGCGCACCATCGCCCATCACATAATGATATATGACTGTACCTACGGGATTACTGAGGCAACAACAGCCCTGGGAGGGTCCAACGGACCGATAAAAGTAACAAGAGAACCGAGCCGTAGTCATCACACAAGCATGACAAACACAAATGAAACCATTGTGCTTGAACCAGGATGCGAGCAGATTCACTCACAAGGTACTGAAGTGATTTTCTTTTCTGAATGATTCATTCTTTGCGTCTATCTGAGTCACACATTTAATTTGACAGATATACAGTGTAATGAACAAGATCACAGAGCGCCAGAACAGTGACCCTATATAGAACTCATAATCCCTAGACTAAAATAAACCGCCCATCATTAGGAATGTTAGAAATAATGTAAACAAGGACTAGCAGCCATAGTATGGGAGAAGCGATTAGTCAACAGAAGTGACGGACGGCAGCGTGTGACTGTTTTGCGCAATACTTGGTTATAAATCTGTTGTTTAAATTATTACTTGCTGCTAGGAAGGAATATTTAGTTTTCTACCTATTTCTACTTTGTATTTTCGTTGGAGTTTGTATTTTTGATTGCACTTACTGGTAATTCTAATAATTGCCCTCGGCTAAGAAGGAGCCTGTGTTATTTGCATTGCTCCCTTCCTGCACTGAAGTGCGAACTGTAGTTTCGATTTGAGCAGTTGCCCTGCTATAGGCTATTGGCTGTACTAGATAGAAGGCCGCCACAGCTGTTATGGCATACAATTATCTTATGTATAATTTTTAACTTCCCTTTACACACTCTCCTTTTCTGTCCTCTCTTTTCCACCTCTATCATGTGTTTCCAAAACATTCCGGTTGTCTCTCGACAATGCTCTAAAGTCACACGCAGACGGCAACGGAATCTTGCTAACCTGCGTCCTATCTGTACATCCTCTACTGCACCTCTTTCTTTCTCTGTGGGTCTCTGGAATTGTCAGTCAGCTGTCAACAAAGCAGACTTAATTTCTGCTTTTCTTTACAATCCACACTCAGCATCTTGGGCTTGACTGAGACCTGGATTCGTCCAGAAGACTCAGCAACCCCAGCTGCTCTAGCTAACAATTTCTCTTTCGCGCACACCCCCCGTCAGGTTGGCAGGGTGGGGACACTGTTCTGCTCATTTCTAACAATTGGAAATACTCAACCCACTCTCCCCTATGCAATTATAACTCATTTGAATCTCATGTGATTACTGTAACAGCTCCTATAAAACTCCAGGTTGTGGTAATTTACCGCCCTCCTGGGCAAATTCTAGCCACCTTCCTAGAGGAGCTGGATGGGCTGCTTTCCTCATTTCCTGAGGATGGCAGTCCACTTTTAGTCTTTGCCGACTTCAACATTCATCTGGACAAGCCTTCCCATAGGAAAAATGTATTGCTCAGTGGTTGCTCTTCCTAAGCTCAGGAGACTTAGATGGGATTCTCATATATCTCTCATTTTAGTATCAACAGCATTTCAGATGTTTCTCCTAAAATTCCTTAGGAGAAATGGAAGTAGACACAAATGAGACATGATAAATATTTGAGAAAAATTAGTAAAAACAGAGAATGTGGTGGAAGAAACATAGAATATCTATTTATTGTCTTACTGCAATCTCTATCAAGACTCCATTATAGGAATATTTTATTGCTCAGTGGTTGCTCTTTCTAACCTCGGGAGACTTAGTTGTGATTCTCATGTATTTCTCATTTTAGTGTCAGGACAGTAGGAGTAGAGACAGGAAACAATTGGACAGGTGAGAATTGAACAGGAGCAGGAAAGTACCTTTAGCTGGGATTTGAACCCATGCTGTCTGAGGTGCAGTTGTGCTTTACGTCGATGTGCTGCCCACAAGACTGGCTCTGACAGAGGTTACTTTATGCTCAGGATACTAAGGGGTGATTCTCTTATGTCTCATTGAGATATCAGCTTTGTCTTAAGATGTCTTCAGTTTTATTTTAGGAGAAACGTTAAACTTTTAAA
>NW_015540975.1:627863-631687 GCF_001515605.1 Sinocyclocheilus anshuiensis
TCCAAAATGACAATGGGAGAGAAACGTGTGAGAAACATGGGAGATCTCTTTATTGTCTTGCTGTAATCTCTTGCAAGACTCCATTGTAAAAATGTTTTACTGCTCAGATGTTGCTGTTGCTTTTTTTTTTGCAATGGGGTTTTTCACCTTTAATGGTTAGGACAGTAGGAGTAGAGACAGGAAACAATTGGACAGGTGAGAATTGAACAAAGTGTCCCAATGTTTTTTTTTTGTTTTGTTTTTTGCTTTGTTTATTATTAAAATTTTGTCTTGTACAACCCATTTTTGCATGTATGTAAATATAGGTTATGGTTTCCTCTGTTAAATCACTGTGCAATAAAACACTGTCTACATTAAACAACTTCAAATATGACAATGCATGTATTGTCTTTGATTGAGATGGTGTAGATAAATAACATTGAAGCTAACCAGAGGGGAGAAAAATAAAATAAAAAAGAGATCTCTTTACCATTTCAAATATTTCTCCTAGACAGAAATGAGGTTACCTTAAGATTGAATGGAAACTTTTGCTTGAGTCTCCTGCTTCTCAAACTTGTCTCCTGAACAAAAACTCCTCACAATGGTCTTCTTTAAAGCTTTAGAAGAGATCTCAACAACTTTACACACTGTGCTCTGTGCTCAGTCCTTAGCTAGAGACTCTGGATGTCTCACATTTGCCTCCTCAAAAGTTTAGAAGAGATCTCAACAACATCACACACTGTGGTCAGATTTTTCTTCTTAGTTAAAGACCCTGGATAATTTCTCTCTCAATATAGCCTTTAACTCTGAATTTATGATTCCCCCCTTTATTTATTGGCTTAAAGACTCGACATTTGTCTCCTCTAACTTTCAGAAGTGATCTCAATAACTTTACAAAGTGTGCACCAAGTGCACCAAGTCAATATGAGCTAAAACATGTCTACCATATAATATGTATTAATAATCAAATTAGTCAATTAATAATCAAGACTGAGTCATAAGCCATTTATGTGCCTTTCAGCAAAAAAACGCCAGGGTTACATTTTCTGTAAATCAGTTTTGATTAAGGCATCCGGTACATTACCATTTCCAATAACAAATTATGTGCCTAAGTACATAAACATTGTCTTATAAAAAGTAACATTATCCTTATTTCTGCATAATTTCTCTCTCAATATAGCTATTCTTCCACTGCTGTTACATCCTTGAGTAGCAGAAGAGGGGGTCCGGGGCACATTTCAGATGACTTGCTTATGGGTAAACCAGCTGAAACGCTTTCTACACACACATACACACACTTGCTTTATTCCCCTGTTTTCTCTGTAACGCCCCTACAAATTTGAGAACATGATGGAGAGAAAAACAGCCTCTCCCAGCATATTCCCTGAGAGACAAAGAAGAAATCATGCAACGTTTAGGAGAAACATAAAACACTGTCTACATAAAACAACTTCAAATATGACAATGCATGTATTGTCTTTGATTGAAATGGTGTTGATAAATGGCATTGAAGCTAACCAGAGTGAAGAAAAATAAAATAAAAAAGATCTCTTTACCATTTCAAATATTTCTCCTAGACAGAAATTAGGTTACCTTAACATTGAATGGGGACTTTTGCTTGAGTCTCCTGCTTCTCAAACTTGTCTCCTGAGACAAAAACTGTAACACTCTTACAGTAGTCTCCTTTAAAGCTTTAGAAGAGATCTCAACAACATCACACACTGTGCTCAGATTTTTCTCCTAATCTAAAGACTCTGGATCTCTCATATTTGTCTCCTCCGATGTTTCAAACAAGATCTCAACAACATCACGCACTGTGCTCAGATTTTTCTCGTACACTAAAGACTCAGGAGCTCTCACATTTGTCTCCTCTAAATTTCAGAAGTGATCACAATAACTTTACAAAGTGTGCACCAAGTCAAATGCCTCAATAAGAGCTCAAACATTTCTTCCATATAATATGTATTAATAATCAAATTAGTCAATTATTAATCAAGACCGAGTCATAAGCCATTTATGTGCCTTTCAGCAAAGAAAGCTCCAGGGTTACATTTTCTGTAAATCAGTTTTGATTAAGGTATCTGGTACATTACTATTTCCAACAAATTATTTGCCTAAGTACATAAACATTGTCCTATAAAAAGTAACATTATCCTTATTTCTGCATAATGTCTCTTTCAATATAGCCTTTAACTCTGAATTTATGATTTTCCCCCCTTTATTTAGTGCCTTTCAAGTACTTGACTTGATGCACACTTTGTAAAGTTGTTTAGATCTCTTCTAAAGCAGTACAGGAGACAAATATGAGACCCCCAGATTATTTAGCTAAAGAGAAAAATCTAAAGAAAAAAAAAGTGTGTGATGTTCTTGGGCTCTCCAATCTAAACTTTTGAGGAGACAAATGTTAGAGATCCAGAGTCTCAAGCTAAGGAGAAACATCTGAGCACAGTGTGTGATTTTGTTGTGATCTCTTCTGAAGCGTTAAAGGAGACAAATATGGGAGATCCAGAGTCTCTAGCTAAGGAGAAACATCTGAGCACAGTGTGTGATTTTGTTGGGATCTCTTCTGAAGCGTTAAAGGAGACAAATATGGGAGATCCAGAGTCTCTAGCTAAGGAGAAACATCTGAGCACAGTGTGTGATTTTGTTGGGATCTCTTCTGAAGCGTTAAAGGAGACAAATATGAGACCACCAGAGTCTTTAGACTAGTAGAAATATCTGAGCACAGTGTGTGACGCTGTTGATATCGTGTTTGAAACTTTGGAGGAGACAAATGTGAGACCACCGGAGTCTGTAGCTAAAGAGAAAAATCTGAGCACCGTGTGTGATGTTGTTGAGATCTATTCTAAAGCTTTAAAAGAGACAAATGTGAGAGATCCAGTGTCTGTAGCTAAGGAGAAATATCTGAGCACAGTGTGTGATGTTATTGAGATCTCTTTTAAAGCTTTAAAGGAGACCATTGTGAGATTGTTAGAGTTTTTGTCTCAGGAGACAAGTTTGAGAAGCAGGAGACTCAAGCAAAAATCTACATTCGGTCTTAAATTAACCTCATTTCTGTCTAAATATTTGAGATGTTAAAGAGCTCACCTTTGATTTTTCTTTCCTATGGGTTATGCTACAGATTTTCATTCACTCCTTGTTTCATTTGTTCTCAAACGACTTACCACTACAAGCATGCACAGGCAAACAACTTGATTTCATTTACACACACAGTTGTATTGCAGACAACATTTTGGTAAAACCCCTTCATATCTCTGACCATTTCTTCATTAAATTTAAACTACATTTTGCTATCTGTGTGCCACCAACCCCTATACCGGTTACTTTTAGACGAAACCTACGCTCCCTTTCCCCCTCCCATCTTTCCTCTGTAGTATCCTCCTCTCTTCCCTCACCTACCCATTTCTCATTTCTGGATGTGAATGCAGCAACTGACACTTTATGCTCTACTTTAACCTCTAGTCTAGACGATATTTGTCCTATCTCTTCCAGGCCAGCACGGGCTGCCCCTTCTAACCCCTGGTTATCCGATGTTCTTCGTGAGCATCGGACCAAACTCAGGGCAGCAGAGGGAAAATGGCGCAAATCAAAAGATCCGTTAGACCCGAGTATGTATCAGTTTTTGCTTTCATCTTTTTCTGCTGAAGTCCATACTGCCAAATCTTCCTACTTCCACAATAAGATCAACACTGTCCACTCACTGAGGTGGAAGTATCAAAACTTATTCTCTCCAGCCATCCTACAACATGCCCTCTGGACCCAATCTTACCAGCACTCACACACATCAACACATCTCTCCTCACAGGCACCTTCCCCACTACATTCAAGCAGGCTCGGGCACCCCC
>NW_015540975.1:631708-633703 GCF_001515605.1 Sinocyclocheilus anshuiensis
CTCCAGCCATCCTACAACATGCCAGCTAGACCCAATCCCCTCACTCCTCCTCCACGCAATCTCTCCTACACTTTTACCAGCACTCACACACATCATCAATACATCTCTCCTCACAGGCACCTTCCCCACTGCATTCAAGCAGGCTCGGATAACCCCACTGCTCAAAAAACCTACATTAAACACTTCACTTACAGATAGCTACAGACCAGTCTCTCTCCTTCCATTCATAGCGAAAACCCTCGAAAGAGTTGTTTTCAACTAGATATCATTGTTTCTTTCACAGAACAACAAACTGGATGCTAACCAGTCAGGTTTCAGGAGTGGCCATTCAACTGAGACTGCACTACTGTCAGTCACTAAAGCCCTGCAGATTACAAAAGCTGATTCCAGATCATCAGTTCTTATTTTGCTGGATCTATCTGCTGCTTGTGGCACGGTGAATCGTCAGATCCTCCTGTCCACCCTCTCATCACTGGGCATCACAAGGATTCCACTTCGCTGGTTTGAATCCTATCTCACTGGTAGATTTTTCAGGGTGGCCTGGGGTGGGGAGGTATCCAAAGCACATCAACTGGTCACTGGGGTTCCTCAGGGATCAGTTCTTGGACCCCTCCTCTTCTCCATATACACTACATCACTGGATCACATCATACAGGCACATGGCTTCTCCTGCCATTGCTATGCTGATGACACACAGCTCTATCTCTCATTTCAACTAGATGATCCAACGGTAGCTGCACGGATCTCAGGCTGCCTGGCAAGCATCTCGGCATGGATGAAAGATCATCCCCTACAGCTCAACCTGGCAAAGACTGAGCTTCTTGTCTTCCCTGCCACTCCAACTCTACAGCATGATTTCACCATCCAGGTAGGTTATTCTATAATTACCCCATCAACTTCGGTCAGAAATCTTGGTGTAATCTTTGATGAGCAGCTGACCTTCAAAGACCACATTGCAAAGACTGCCCGATCTTGCAAGTTTGCATTGCACAACATCAGGAAGATCAGGCCCTTTCTAACGAGCATTCTCGTTCACCATTCCTGGCTGGTGGAATGATCTTCCTACCCCTATTTGGAATGCTGAATCCCTGACAATTTTCAAGCGACAGCTGAAAACTCATCTCTTTCAACGCTACTTGACTTCATCTTAAAAAAAAAAAAATAAATAAATAAATAAAACTTTTCTCTCAATGCTTAAATTCTTACTCGCGTGCCAAGCCCGCGAAACCGGGCAGCGGGCATATATAAGCCGGGGTCTGTGCCCACCGCGCGCACAACCTCGCTTTGGATAAAAGCGTCTGCAAAATTACTAAATGTAAATGTAATGTATACATCAAAGATCGTTGTTTTGGTTCTGATTCTGGAGATTAGCCATCCATTCTGTTGTTGTTGGGCTGCTCAGGTTTATCTCTTTGAGTGTGGAGTTTCATTGGCTGCTAGAGAGGTACAGGTGGATAGGTTTCTTTTACTCTGCAAAATCTAATTTTTGACCAGGGTGTTTGAAATGTCAAGTGACACATTGCTTGATTTATTCAAACCTACTGCTGATTATTTTAATCTCATATTGTGAGTGATTTTAATTGATTGACTTAATATAATGACTGTGAATTGCTATCTGTCAGGTTTGGATGAATTATCCAATGAATTATCTTGCAGATTGAATAATAATAATTATTATTATTATTATATATTCTATCTGTATAGTTTCTCAAATATAGGGTTATTAAACCTGATTATAAAATCAAAGCAAAATGCTATTTTCGTAGGAGTATAGCATGTGTATATGTATGTGAATGTACAGTATATACCTGTAGGCCTATATGCTAGTGCCTATGGACTGTACATTACATTTACATTTAGTAATTTAGTAATTTTATCCAAAGCGACTTACAAATGAGGACAATAAAAGCAGTCTAAGATAAATATAGAATTAAAATAGAATAGAAAGTGCTAGAGTTAGAGGGTCAAATAAAGGTGGAACAGATGGAACAGATG
>NW_015540975.1:637822-644815 GCF_001515605.1 Sinocyclocheilus anshuiensis
TGCATGTTCTGAAAGAAAGGGCCGGATCTTCTTGATGTTGAATAAAGCAAATCTGCAGGACCAGGCAGTTTTAGCAATGTGGTCTGAGAAAGTCAGCTGATCATCAATCATAACCCCAAGGTTTATGGCTGTTTTTTGTAGGAGTTATGGTTGATGTACCTAACTGGATGGTGAAATTGTGATGAAACGATGGGTTTGATGGAACCACAAGCAGTTCTGTCTTGGCAAGGATGAGTTGAAGGTGATGGTCCTTCATCAACAAGAAATGTCTGTTAGACATGCTGAGATGCGAGCAGCTATTGTCAGATCATCAGGATGGAATGAGAGTTGAGTGTCATCAGCATAGCAGTGATATGAAAAGCCATGTTTCTGAATGACAGAACCTAGTGATGCCATGTATTTGATGTTCACTTATCCTGTATGTCAGACTATAACAGATTACAAGATCTGAAGCTGCAAATGCTATTTCGTAAGCCCACACTTATGAAAACTTAAAATAATAATGTGTGTTTGTGTTTTTTGAAAAGCAAGGGGACTGAGATCTTATTTTTGTTATGATCAGAGAGAGTTGTGTGTAATTTGCTTGCTTTTGCACTTCTAGGGCATACAGCCACACAGTCTTGCTTGCTTACAGTTGTCATTTGGCAGTCCCATTATAAATCTAATGGTAAAACTGCTTAATTGTAGGGCTGACATTTGATTAAAACATTTAATTGAATTAATTACATGATACACTGATTAAGTTAACTGGACATTTCTATAAATGCGACTTCAGAGACAAATAAGGCATTGAATAGATGTTACAAAATAGATGGCTTTGGAAGTCAATATATTGTTTTATATCACATATAGTTTTTATATGTATTTATGTTATTTATATTTTAATTATTATTTTATCAAGTCCAAGTTTTAAAAACAAGCCTGTTATATTCTGTCTTGCTCTATCTGCCTCTTTTTTTTAACACAAGTACATAATCTCTGTGTTAAATTTCATATTGAGTAATTTTACGTACAGTTCAGAGGACATGAATAAATGTGTTATTTTTTATTGCATTGTTTGTTTCATATTTAATTGGATAAATTTAATGTGTTAATTTGACAGCCCTGCTTTTTGACTTTTAATCTACTTATCAGTTTTGTTAAAAATAATTTGGTTATTAGGAAATATTTAAAATCTGATAAAAATTAATTGTTTTCTTTGACATTCATGATGCAATTTATATATAGGTTCATACACAAAGCGCAGTAGTGGCATCAGCAAGTGGTGACTTGGTGCATTTTCACATACTTGTCATTCACAATGCAATGATTGTGAATGAATAAACAAGTGTGTGGCTTCAGACACAACATATGCATGAATGTGTAAAACTAGTAAATCCTTTATGCCATCTCACGCACTTACATAAATTAGCATCGCAGTGAGCTATCATGATAGACATGAGAATAATGGGCAAAATGTACAGTTTTCCATTCACTTTTTCCACAACAACAGCTACTCTTGTAGCATGTCTTGGCATCATGCTGACACATAAGTCATTGCTACCAATATAGCTATACCGGTTATTGACTACCCCTTCTTAACAAACTGATCTGGTTTCATCACTTACAAAATGACAGTCTGTTCTAGACATTGAATTTGCAAACCAAATTTGAATTTGTGTGCAACTTTTTCAACCTTTTTTTTTTCCCCTCAAGGATTCAGCATGAAATTTAACAGACAGTTTTAAATGATCCAAGCATATGGCTCTAAAAGGTTATGCAAGACCGCCTGTAGAAAGGGCGTGAAATTTGTTATTTAGGTCATAAGACGCTAATAATGATTTCTGTAGGCAGGCCACCAAAAACGTGTTAATCAGTGGTCAAATAAAATATGCTTTTAAAATGTGCTAAATTGTGCAAAATGCTTCAAGTTCTTTTAAGTAAATTTAAATGATCTGCTTTGGTTTTGTTGCTCACAATGGTAGTATCAGTTTGATAGAATTATTCCTGAGGATTTCCACAGCAACAAGGTAGTAAAAATCTCACAGAGTCAGCAAAGTCAAGGATATTAAATAAACTGTGTGAAATTGAAATGCAACCATTTATCTGAACTTGATTATCAAATTCCATGCGTGATTTGCTTCAACAGTCAGTCTGAGAAAGCTTCTTAGAAAAGTTCTTGTGGCACAGTGCTGTCCAGTTTTATTTATTTATTTTTTATTTATTTTTTTTTTCAAACAGCAGGCCTTTATTTTTTCATTCAGTGAGCAGGTAATAAACACAGCATTAGTGCTAAATACAGGTGAATGTCAGTGCAGGATTGTCTTTAAAGCCAGCTTTAATCAGTTAGAAGTCCCTCCAGTGGGATCAGCAGCTTGTGAAGATATTAACTTACCCTGCCACTGTGCAGCAGGCTTGATCCACATGTATGAGGGTGTAAGCCTTTTATGAAGAGATTGAAATTAATTATGAGACGTGCATACATGTGGAGAGGGTAGACAGAGATGCTACGTGTGTGCATGAGAGAGAGAGATTGAATTTGTCGACCTCAGAAATGGTCAACAACTGGATTAGTTTTATTTCGAGACAATACAGCCATACGAAATGGATGAGTGCCAGTGAAATATGGCAACAGGTTTGTTTCTGTGTAATCTCCTGTCTTAAATGCTTATCGTGCAACATGAGGGATGTGCGGAATCATAGAGGAAGTATGAGAGACATGTGTGGGCTGGGATTTAGGAGGTAATTGCACAAGTAAATCTGGCTGAAGTATACAGTTGTCAGACTTCCCAGAAACGCCTGACTATGCTTATTTGAGTGTTTGTGTTTGATAGTGTGGGTCTATGACTGTGTGCGGATGAGTTTAACAGGTCGCCACTTTGGCTCTGACACAGCTGTGCAGATGTGCTTATTTTGTTATCCAAATCTTGGAGAGAAAACAGGATGACGGTTTAGTTGAATGAAGAATGTGTGAATATGTCTGCAAATATATTCCTCTCATTTAATTTAGAACATTATCTTTTAAATCATAATTTTGCATGAATTATGGTGCTGTTAGTCAAGCCAAACTGTTGTTTTTGCATCTCGTTTCACTGATAGATGCTTTGATTAGATGCAGGTGTAGCCTTATTTCTCGGTTCGCTGCGAAACAAACTTCTGCAAGCATGTAGTCCTTGTTTATAGGCACAGCTACGATGATTAATAAAGCGCTAGAATCAACGGGAAACATTCTAGTGATGTTAGCACACTGTCACAAAAGCCTAACCTTTGACACAAACCAGGTGCAAGTACTCATGTTATTGAGCATGTTTACAGTCTTACTGTATCTGAAGAGCTCAGTGAGGCGGCACTGACTCAGAGCCAGCTCTTCCCCTCGAGGTATGGATGTGTTTTGCATGGGGCGCGCATACGGCTCTGGATGTACGAGCATCGCATGTCATTCACTGCATGTTGTCCACGTTTGAATTTGATGCCTTCCCAAAAGAAGATTAGCAGCTCTGCTGGGGCTTCATGGGCTAATTCGATGAATGATCTCGCGTCACTTGCCAAGTGTTCCTTGGATCACTTCCTTCTACTGTGCACTTATTCTATATGAGACATATTTTAGAAATGAGTAAATATGTCGTTGTGGGATTTACCCCATTCCTTAACTAATTTCACCCAGGCTAATTTGAGTAATTTACAGCCCTGTTTTTCCTAATCTTGTTTTCTTAATGGAAGGTTATCTTAGACCATGGTTGCATCAACATTTCATTCCGGTTATCTCTTCCTCCGGAGTATTTCTCCCAATCCTCAACCCGTATTGATAGTAAACTCTCATCCATAGATCTCGGGTAGCATGACTTAATGTGAACATTGATCAGATTAGCAGTAAACTATCTCCCTGAAACCATATGGGACTTGAACATCTTGAGGAAAAAAGCTATAAAAAGTAAGATTGAATTTGAAACTGTGAGTTTAGGATTAGTGCCCCGCCAATGACCTCTGTACTCCATAGACACCATTTGGATGTGTGTGTGTGTGTGTGTGTGTGTGTGTGTGTGTGGGATTATGATGACCTACATTCTGTGAAACGGATGGTTGCTAGGGGTCTTATTGTCTCTAGGTGATGTGTTCATTGATGTCTTTTAAGCCCATTAGTACAGGCATAGAAATTGATTTATGTTTATAATTTGTGGTTGATGCAGAAAGTGTGTGACCAAAATCTTATTTTATGGTATCATCAATTTTATTTAATTTATATAAACATATATCATTATATAGATATTTTTTGCCGGAAATTCAAGAGGGGGAAATAGTATAAATAAAAAAGTAGGCATTGCCACACTGCTATTTTATATACTGTTCAAATGTTTTTGAAAGAAGTGCCTTATGCTCACTAAGGCTGCATTTATGTGATCTATAATACAGTAAAAACGGTAATATTGTGAAATATTGTTATAGATTTAAAATAGCTGTCTAGTACTTTAATTTATTTATGCATTTTAATTTATTCTTGTGATGACAAAGCTTTCATATTTATTTTGTGACAGGAATGAAAACGAGGCTGTAAGGGATAAAATGACAGTGTGTTCATGGATTGTACTTTTGCTTAACAACATGCCAATTGTTTAGCTGACAACATTTTTCCAAAGAAACTTTTGGTATACAAAAATTAAAAAAAAATATTGAAAATTATATGTGATCTAGGATCTTTATGCCATGCCATTGTACAGTAAATACTGCAAGTCTGTTTCTTTACAGTAAAATGCAGTTTACCCCGATTAAGGTATATTAGTTGTGTTTTTTATTTTTAATTATTATTATTATTATTGTTGGCGTTATTGTTGTTGTTTTTTCCCCCCAAAAAAAAAGTTCACTTCAAAACAAAGATTAAAATCAGAAAGATCAGCTCTATAGAACAAATTGTTCAGATTCTCAATTCCGATTGGATGAGTCATTCTCTACTCTCAAAACCAATTCATATTTCTTAGTTCTCAGTGGCAATTTTGTGAACCTCTTACAGTTAAGAAGGTAAACATTTAACACTGCAATTATTGTTG
This sequence comes from Sinocyclocheilus anshuiensis, assembly GCF_001515605.1. NCBI lineage: Eukaryota > Metazoa > Chordata > Actinopteri > Cypriniformes > Cyprinidae > Sinocyclocheilus > Sinocyclocheilus anshuiensis. Next base: position 642,844 of record NW_015540975.1, read on the forward strand.
ATATTGTCAGAGACAGATGTCTTTATTTGTTTGTAGAGTAAACAGACCTCGCATTAATGGACGAAGGCGCTCTCACAAACCTGTTAAGAGCCCTCATGTCTTGTTGCAAGCCACAATTCTCGGTCCAGTTCGGGTGCCTTTCATTTCGATAAAGATCTGAGCAGTTCTGTCACACAGACTTCAAGAAGTCGTGAAAGAAAAAGCTTCGTCAAAATAGGGCAAATAACAGTCATTTGCATGGATAATAGACTTTTCTGAATCCCCCCCGCCCCCCCCACACACACACTCTTTTCATTTTATTCAATAAATAACCAAATGGCTTGTGTTGCTAGGCAACCGTGACACAAGTACCCATTGCGTTGTTTTAACACAATGTCAATGCCAGGCACAGGCCCACTCTATCTTGTGGGTATTGGAGGTTTGCTAAAGAATTTGCATGCAGCACATCTCACCTGGTATATCCCTCAGTTAAATTTGGGACCCTGAAGATGTCATTCACTTCCATAATATAACAAAAACTGTGATCGGCATACAATGTTTCAGAACAGACCTCTTTAAAGTAGATGAGATGAAATTGGTGTGCAAAATGATTTGTATACAAAAAAGCCAACAATATAAGTCTTCAGTATCAGGTACCAGAGAAAAATTTATATAGCACACAAAAGATGATGTATCAATAATCTGATGTCAAATTGAGGGTGTTGGTATTGATACAAAGCTCAGGTTGTGCATCAAAGCGTTTGATTGCCTCTATATATTTTGTGTTTTACTCCACAGTGGCAGAAGTGACTGGCGCTTTCTCAAACCTGCATCCTTGAAGTGCAAGAATGCCCAGTTTGCGCGCCGTTCCACCTCCTAAAGTGAACTTGACGTCCAATCAACACCTGCAAACTCCACACCCAGCCATGTGTCCAAGTGAGACTTCTAAAGTCGTGCCAAGCTCACACTCGCAGCAAGAGTTGAGGGAAAGGAGGGATTTTAATCAAAGCTCCGCAAACATGAAATAATTTTTTCCTCCGCGAGCATTTTATAACCTGGGCAGTGCTGTCCGGCCTTCGTGTCTCTTTGAATTGTAAGATAGCTTTTTTTTTTTCTCTCCAGTCGGCCGGAGAGCAATTGTGTCCCTCAACACTAGATTACAATGTGTATCTAGAGAGCCTTCACCTTATATTAGATTTGCCTTCACATTCTACAAAGAGGTAGGAGTACTGCAGTGGCCGTTTCAGCTTTAGACAATAAATGCCCCATGAAATACATACAGATCCATAGTAATGATTGCCATCCATCTTGGCCCGCATTTCAATAGCTTGTGCATTTACTGGGGCCTTTGTGTCTTCTTATTGTTACCCCAGCTGATTCAGTCAGAACGATTTGAGCAGTTGATGCTCAGTCCGTCTGCCTTTAGAGTTTGCCTTAGAATATAGACTTTCGATCTCATTTTCAATAGCGTACCTCTAATATCTTTGTGCATGCAAGATGCCATGATAACCTCAGACTCATTATTCATGCGGAAAAAAGGGTTTGGATTGCCGTAGTACCAACTGCTCTAACACTGCCTCTGAATGGTGTGAGAGCACATCCAAAGACTCTTATTTCATGCCATGCACAATATTCTACAGTGGTTCTATTTCAGATATTACCAAGAATTTTCATTAACAAATTAGCTCTAAATATCAACAGCCTCTTTTCCAGACAGGTCCCTTAGCTCAGCTCTGCTGCACTCTTGTGTAGCGTCTGGACCAATCAAACACACAATATATATTTTGTTAACTATATTTAACAAATACTCTGTAACACCCCTCAGTTAACAAGCCATATGAGGACCTATGGACCCTTCCCCCGAAATGCGTAACACCCTAGGAAAGCCGAACAGGCCCCTGGTCCCCATGGCAACTAATGCTGATACCACTGGTTTTATGACTGTGTATGTGTGTATATGTATGTTAGACCAGTTTAAGTGTTTATGTAGTAT
>NW_015540976.1:0-136 GCF_001515605.1 Sinocyclocheilus anshuiensis
AACTTGAGCCTACGAATTTCTTGAGGCATCTCGCCCATCTCTACCGGAACTGCTGATAATAGGGACGATCTAAAAGCTCCGCAACAAATTCGCATTGCTTGTGATTGTATTGCCTCTAATTTTAAACGTTGTGTTT
>NW_015540976.1:1084-2455 GCF_001515605.1 Sinocyclocheilus anshuiensis
TGTCATTTTGGCAGACTGCCTTAAATATAAACAGTTTTTAGACTAAAGACAAAGTTTTGAGTTCTGAAACTTACAGGCATGTTTTATAATAGAATGACCTCTTATAAGTCAAATGATCAAGGGAATTTTGATTTCTCAGTCCATGCCCCCTTTAAGTCCTTTTCTATTAGAAACCTACAGATACACTTTGAAGTGGGTCACTGAGTGTCTCTGATGCCATCTGGTGGGAAAAAATTACATAAAATGGCATTTTGTGGTTACAGCCACTAGAGGGGCCTATAGGATCCTATGGAGATTCTTATGCAACTGAGCAAAAAGGTAAAACATGCAAACATACTCCAATCTGAAGAAGAGCCGTACAGACTCACTTAATTAGTCAATCAACCAATCCATCAATCAATCCCTCTCTCTATCTTTCTAATAACTGCATTAGTTTGCATATAAATCTAAACAATAAACCTATAAACCTGACGAATGTCTTGTGGTGTGGTAACTGTAGTAAACCGTTGAGTTACTAATGTGACCACAACATGAAACAGTTGTGCATTATTTTTCTAGCCATTCAATGCCCCGGAGTCAGTTATTCATTACTTAATAACATGTATTTTTATAGATGTCGCAGCAGTTGGTAATACTTGCCCTCTTGGTCTGTTTTCCTGCAGAACCAGAAGATCATGATTGCAGTTACAATCAACAGAGATCCAGCAGCAGCAGCAGAAATCAGCACTATGTACAAGAAATGTAGACCTTGATCTATAATGGACAAAATGAATCATTAATGTGAATGAATATGTCTGCCTGGTCTATATGAAATGTCAGCACTATATAACTTGAGAGATCAGTTCAGTAAATAAACAGATACCTGGACATGGTTGACAGTGTCTGCTGATGTTGAGATGTTGAGTCTGGTTGCTGGTGGGATTGTTCACCACACAGCTGTAGGTGTTTTTATCCTGATATTCCACCTCCAGAGGTAGAGAGAGACTGATGCTGAGATCAGACACACTGATGCTGGACAATAAACTGTTTCCTTTGTACCAGGAGAGAGTCACATGACCCACATTCAACACTGAACACAACAATGAACAATTCTGCGGTGGTGATGATGATGATGATGATGATGATGATGAACAGTCTCTGCTGATGAGAGGAACAGGCAGACAAGCTAAAAAACATGAGAAAATATAGATAAATAAGGATGAATTAAGATGTTTAAGTAGATGTCAAAAACATTCTGCTGTGATGAAGATGATGAACAGTCTCTGTTGATGAGAGGAACAGGCAGACAAGCTAAAAAACATGAGAAAATATAGATAAATGAGAATTAATTAAGATGTTTAAGTAGATGTCAAAAACATTCAGATGAACAAA
>NW_015540977.1:0-703 GCF_001515605.1 Sinocyclocheilus anshuiensis
CAGACCCAATCGCAAGCTCACAATCATGACGACACACCCCGTTTAGCATCAAATAACTAATTAAAAGCAAACTTATTAGAAAAAACTAACACTTGAACATACATCAGTATGCTAAGAACTACCTAAAATGACAGAAAACGTCTTTGGGAAAATTTATTTGAAGTGTAAATTTGATTAGTTAGTTTGTCGCATGTGCCATTAGATTACATAGTGTAAATTTGATTATTTAGTTTGTCTCATGTGCCATTAGATTACATGGAGAGGGCGGAGTTTATGACCTATTAGCCAGTCACCAGGGGGCGATCGAAATGCTTTGGCATCATTTTTCAGCGCTTGTGCGCACACTTGGGTGAAACTAATCTTCTTCTTCTGAGGTTTAATGGTGTTTGGCAAACAAATGTCTTAGCGCCACCCGCTGGACTGGAGTGTGAAGCGTCGAGAGGAGGAAAATAATACGGGGAAATTACTTAGTATGTGCACAAGGTGCACTGTTTTTTTTTTCTTTTATTCTTTTTCTTTACAAAAAGCTACGGAGCCCGGGAAGTCACCTGTAGGAGGAAAAAAAAAAACAATCCGTGGCGACGGGTTTGCAATCCGTCCCCTCAATTTATAAACTGTACTCACGAATTCTTAAACTGTTCCCTCGGTTTAACAAATCGTGCCCACGGATTAATAAACCGTACTCACGAATTTCCAATCCGTG
>NW_015540977.1:790-1463 GCF_001515605.1 Sinocyclocheilus anshuiensis
CGTACCCACAAATTCATAATCCGTGCGCACGCTTTCGCAATCCGTTCCCTCGGGTTTGTAAACTGTACTCACGGATTCATGCAGTAAGCTCCTAGGTAGCCTACATGTTAACAAATCATATTGTTTTATTGTTTTTTTGCATATTATTATGTGAAATAGGCCTACAGTGAATAGTCTTAAGTGATTCTCTCTCAATTGTAACGGTACGAGGTGGAATACAACGATTTCATAAGAAAGATGTGCATCAAAATGTGTTCCAAAGATGAACGGGGGTCTTACGGATTTGGAACGACATGAGGGTGAGTAATTAATGACAGAATTTTCATTTTTGGGTACATCCAAAGCCGAATGGGTTTCTGGCTGGCACTGGCACAGGTGTCGATGGTGATGCATGTCAAGACATGACAGCTGGATATACCTTGTCAGAATCTCAACCCAGCTGAGCTTTGACCACGCGATTCAAAACCTATCTCAGGTGAAAAAGACGTAGTATTAAATGTATTAAAAATATACTTGAAATTCAAGTAGTAAGTAGTATATACATTTGTATTCCCAACATGCTTATTTGAAGTGCAATAAAAATATATTGAATTGCATTTTAATATATTTCTAAAAAGTATACTAGAAGTACTTTTGTATTAAATATATGCTTAGTTATACTTCTAAGAAATAT
>NW_015540977.1:9752-11389 GCF_001515605.1 Sinocyclocheilus anshuiensis
AAATAAACCAGGCTTGATGACGTATGCAGCCTGCAAATGCGACCTCCGGAGGATGCAGCCTTCCGTTTGAGAAACGGCCTTAGTCTAGTCCAGAACTGAATAGGCTGATTTCCTGAAGGAAGACTAGAATTACTTCAGGATTAAATTGGGGCTTAAATTAAACCTACCAGGAAGCAGGTTTAACCTCAAATTAACATTGCATTTCCAGTCTTTATGTATCAAAATTATTGGCACCCTTGGTAGATATGAACAAATAAGCCTGTGAAAATATATCTGCATTGTTAACACATTTTTTATTCCAAAAAGTAACTTTTATTTACTTTTATTTATTTTCTGAAAGATCAAAAAGTAAAAATACAGGTTTATTTTCACAACCTTCTTTGATCATATTTTCTTAGGGTGCCAATATAATCCTGACCATCTCTCTCTCTCTCTAAAACAGCTGCTTTATGTATAACATCATAAATAATAGTTTGCATGTTGCAAAACTGACAACAACAGTGGAAGAATTTATGCAATAATTCATTACAAAGAGATTTCTAGTCATTCCTTTTTTTATTTGACACCTGATGTGTTCACTTTACTTTGCTTGCTTTAAAAAAAGTTATTTTCTTCAATAACATTGTGTATGTTTTTTTTTAATGCAGTATTTTTCCACTGCTACTTGAAAAACGTACTTAAGTACAGTAACGAAGTAAAGCTACTTCGTTACTGTCCACCACTGAACAAGTGTCTTGATATTATCACATATAGAAACAGTTGCAATTAGCTTGATAACGTTTATGTACCAGTAATAAACTGTAAGTGTATTTTCTTAATTTTTTTCAGTACTGACAGCAGAACTGATAACGTTAGAGCTTATCAATGCTACAGTGTTTTGTAATTTAGCCCCAGGGCTCCTTTAATCCTTCAGGTATTCATTCAAGAGAAGCACGGAAGGATCAGTTACAAAGCTGACAGTATATCACGCATCTGCGTTTTCTAAACATATCATAGAAGAAGAATAACTAGTTTTAAAAATATCAATGAAGAACAGTATTAAAATTAAATCTCAGTCTCTCTTAAAAGTGTTACAGCCTCTTCTTCAGCTTCCTGAACAAGAACAGTGTGTAAAAAGCTTCTACTTTCCTTCATGAAAGAGTAAGCAAACTACAAGTGATACTTATGAATTATAATAAGACAATTGAATTGAAAGTCATTGATCAAAGTCATAAGAAAGCACTGTGATTCCATTTATATCACGAAGCAAAATGATATTCAAGAATAAAACTTTTTGACATTGTTCTCTGAGGAGGAACTCCATCTTTGAGTTGATCTGAATCTCAGTTGAATCTGCTGGTTTTGAAGATGAAGATGAAGTTTATTCGCTGTAAAAACTTTAGATAATGTTACTTTGTCATGTCACTTGTAATGTCTGGTTAGAACAGATTTAACCAGATGATATTTTATTGTTTGATGCATTTTTGTGTAACATTAGATGAGGATATAGCATCAGATCTGAAAGTGCTGGATCTGAAGATGATCTACTTACTGTGAATGTTTTTTGTATGACTGTGTAGAGAAGATGATTGATTGAAACACTTCCCACATGCAGTGCAGTGATACGGTTTCTCTCCAGTGTGAATCCTCTCATGTGT
>NW_015540977.1:11401-12326 GCF_001515605.1 Sinocyclocheilus anshuiensis
TACGGTTTCTCTCCAGTGTGGATCCTCTCGTGTCTTTTCAGATGTCCTGAATGACTGAATCTCTTGTCACAGTGTGAACACTTATAAGGTTTTTCTCCAGTGTGAATCCTCTCATGCTGTTTTAAACAGATTGCTGAAGTAAAAGTCTTTTCACACTCAAAGCACATGTACTCTCTCACACCAGCATGTATTTTCTGGTGTTCTTTTAAATGTGCTAGATGTGAAAAACTCTTTCCACACAAATAACATGAATGTGGTTTCTCCTTTGTATGAACTCTCAGGTGTTTCTTCAGGTCTGAAGTTCTCAAAAATGTTTTCCTGCACTGATCACATGTGTACAGTTTCTCTCTAGTGTGGATGTTCATGTTTTCAGATGTCCTGACTGACTGAATCGCTTGTCACAGTGTGAACACTTGTATGGTTTATCTCCAGTGTGAACTCTCATGTGAACATCAAATTTATATTTGCTTGAGAAACTGTTTCCACACTGAGTGCAGGTGAAAGATTTCTTGGCTCTTCTTTTCTTTAAATCTTTCTGTTTAGTTTCAGAGCAACTCAAAGGTTTTTCTCTACTTTTGACATGATTTCTCTCCTCAACTTCAATCGATTCTTCATTCTCCTAATTTTCTTCATTTAACTCTGAAATAAAAGTAAAAATTTATTATTTTCAGTTAGTCATAAAAACAGAGAAATGTGAAAGAAGATAAAAATGCACCCTGATGTATAATTGCGATTATGATTATCACAATTACATTCAATGATGTTTATACCATAGTTTGATGCAACTGCATGCAGCATGCAGTTATGAAAATAAACAAGCTAAAAACACTCTAACTGAAAAACTATTAGTACTTTTCTATAGTATTAAGCCTCAAATGTCAACTATACATCGGATTGGTTTCTTCTTTAAATTATAAAAAAGTAA
>NW_015540977.1:14739-27469 GCF_001515605.1 Sinocyclocheilus anshuiensis
TCTCCGGGGTTCTGGTTCCTCGTGTTTTATTCTCCGGGGTTCTGGTTCCTCGTGTTTTATTCTCCGGGTTTCTGGTTCCTTGTGTTTTATCCTCCGGGTTTCTGGTTCCTCGTGTTTTATCCTCCGGGTTTCTGGCTCCTCGTGTTTTATTCTCCGGGTTTCTGGCTCCTCCTGTTTTATTCTCCAGGTTTCTGGTTCCTCCTGTTTTATTCTCCAGGTTTCTGGTTCACTCATGTTCTCCTCACTCTCCTCTTTAACAAACACCATCTTCACAGCAGCAGATCTCAGTTCAGATGATACTCCTCCAGATATTCCTGCTTGCTTCAAAACTTAGTCACGACTGTGAGGATGAGAATATTACAGGTATTTACTGACCTGATTCAAAAACTGTATTTTTCTACTTACAGAAACAATATTTCTAACCGTTTGTATTAAGCCAGCATCACGACAAAACAACAGAGAGCGCGGTGAAACTAATCTTCTTCCTCTGAGGTTTAATGGTGTTTGGCAAACAAACGTATGTGTTTAGCGCCACCCGCTGGACTGGAGTGTGAAGTGGCGAGAGGAGGGAAATAATACGGGAGAAATTACTTTGCATCTAAGGTGAGCTGATTTTTCGTTCTTAAAAAAAAAAACCGCTCTGCACAAATAAATGAAAAGGAATTAAAATTATAGCCTCACATGGTATTTTATCAACATCAACAGTCTTTGTGATTGAGGATTAGAGAAGAAAAACAAGTGAATTATTAGTGAAATATTTAATTGAAAATCACACAATGTTGCAGTATTTAAATATGGAAATTAAGATCAATAAAACACGTGATAATAATAAGATGTAGCCTAATTCAAAATAATAATTAATAAATAATAATAATAATAATAATAATAATAAAATAATAAAAAAAAAAGGTTTCGCATGAAAAACAACGATTTTGTTATGTGTCTTTCTAAATATCTGGGACTTAAGACATGACCGACTGTGTTTAGAAGGATATTTGATATAGGCTATTTTTGTGTGTATTTGTCCTTTCAAATTCAAAACAAAAGAAACAAGTCATGAGAAAATTCAATTCTGAAAATGACTTTATTTATTTATTTATTTAACTTGTATTTAATACGCAGTTGTTTATAATAGAACAAAGGTATTAGCATTTGAACACTTTCTAACATTGACATTATACTTAAAGTAATTTACTCAGAGTGTAAAACAAACTTGTTAAATTAAAACTTATCTGACAGCCTCATTAATGAAGAATAAACCTCTCATCTTCTCTCTGTCCTCTTAATAAACTCAGTCTTTGCAGATTTCAGCTCTTCCTGATGATTTCATGCTCTTCTTCACTTGTAAACTGATGGGAATATTCCAGCATTTATTGCTGAACTACAGTGTGGGAGGAGCTTCACTGATGATGTAGTTGCAGTGGGAGGAGTTGATCTACAAAAATCAAATATGTGACCCTGCACCACAAAACCAGTCATAACCCAGAGCAAAATTCCTGAGACCCAGATCAGGCCCACACCTGACACTTTCATCCAGGGCTGGATTGGTAATCGGGCATACCGGGCGTTTTCCCGGTGGGCCAACGCATTTAAGAGGCCGACAGAAGTTTTTTTTTTTTTTTGCCGAGGACCATCACGCACGGACAGCGAGCAGCCAGAGGCCTATTGGGTTGTCTCCTGTATTGACAGCGTAAACATCCAATCACAATGCGCTATAGACGGAGTGATGAAGTACTTTGCTCCTCCTATATAAAGATCGGTTCACATCAACTTCTTCCTCGTCGGTTTTTCCCACGTTTTCGTACCCCCTCAGATTTCTGAGCCAAATGGATTTTAAATGCAGCTTCCAAAAGACAAAAAATAGCCGAAAAATGCCAGGGCCGATTTTTTGTCCCAGTCCAGCCCTGCCCATGACTGGGAGTGAAATCCAAGCACCCGCTCTAGAGGTAACGTCTAAATCTGCCAGATTCAAAGGGAGATTGCGTGCATATTGCCCCTACGGTGACAATGCTAATCACTTCTTGAATGGGTGTGCCAATTTCAAAGAGCTCACAAAGGAACAGAAGGAATCCTGGATCCATAAGAACAATCGATGCTGGTGCTGTGGGCGGAGTCATCATGCTTCCAAATGTAACCTAAAATCCCCCTGTAAGACGTGCCATAGGAAACACCTTCTTATTCTGCATGATGTAAATGAACGGACGGTAGATAATGAATCTGAAACGGACACAAGAGAGAACTCCTGTCTGGTTAACACCACCAAAGACGTCCTGTATGTGGATCGCCCTGTCTACAGCCGCAAGGTTCTCCTAAAGGTGAGCAAAGTCATCATCACCAACGGGGACAAATCTATTGAGGCATATGCTGTGTTAGACGATGCGTCGGAGAGGACCATACTGCTACACACAGCAGCACAGCAGTTAAATTTGAAGGGGCAGCCTGAGAACCTCGTACTGCGGACAGTGAGGCAGGACCAACAGGTTCTTCATGGGGCGGCAGTCTCGTTCACCGTGTCTCCAGTCACTAACCGACACAAGAAATTCCCCATTCAAGGTGCCTTTACGGCCGAAAGGCTTGGTCTCGCTGAGCAAACTCACCCTGTTGCATCCCTCCATAAGATGTACAAACACTTAGTTGGATTGCCCTTGCAGCAAATAGATAGAGTACAGCCTGTACTGCTAATTGGCTCAGATTGTCCACACCTTGTTACCCCAATTGAGCCTGTTCACCTAGGCCCTCCAGGAGGACCTGCTGCAGTTCGAACTAGGCTAGGCTGGACTCTACAAGGCCCTACACACGAGATCAAGTACAGACTCAACACTCACCAATGCCTCTTTACTGCCATCTCCCCCAATGCTGATCTGTTTGCCCAAGTGGAAAAGCTATGGCAGATGGATGTAATTCCGTACCGCAGTGAGAAGGTAGTGACGCGGTCAAAACTTGATCAAGAGGCCATCAGACTCTTGCAAGAGAAAACGGTAAGAGTTAACGTGGATGGTGTCATGCGTTATGCGACCCCGCTCCTTCGCATACAACACATGCCAACTCTGCACATGCCAAAAGAAGCTGTTCTGCCGCAGCTAAGAAGCATTGAGTGAAAGCTGATGAAGAACCCTGATCAGGCCTGTGCTTACAAAACTGAAATTGAGAGACTCAAGAATGCTAACTATGTAGAGAAACTGCAACCATGCGAGGCTGAGAGATCACAAGAATCATGGTACATCCCTCACCATATGGTCACACACAACGGCAAGAATCGGGTCGTTTACAACTGCTCATTCCAGTATGAGGGCCAGAATTTGAACAAGCTGCTTCTTCCAGGTCCCACCTTAAGTCCAACCCTGTTGGCAGTGTTACTACGCTTCCGTGAACATTCCACAGCCTTAAGCAGTGACATCCGTGGGATGTTTCATCAGGTGAGGCTGCTCCCTGATGACAAACCTTTACTCCAGTTCCTGTGGAGAGACATGACTTTAGAACAAGCACCAGATGTGTACCAGTGGCAGGTACTTCCCTTTGGGACTACTTGCAGTCCCTGTTGTGCCACGTTCGCCCTGCAAAAGCATGTGCTGGACCACAGTCAACCAGGAGATGAGGTGAGAGAGGTCATAGAGAAGTTCTTCTATGTTGACAATTGTCTCCACAGTCTCACCTCTAAAGATGCCGCCAAAAATCTTGTTGATCAACTCTGTGCCCTGCTAAATGAAGGAGGCTTTGAATTGCAACAATGGGCCAGTAATTGCCCGGCAGTGGTTGCTCACCTTCCCTCAGATACAAGATCGAACAGCTGTGAGCTCTGGCTTAGTCAGGGACTGCAAGATACCCATGAATCTACCCTTGGACTGCTCTGGCATTGTCAGTCAGACACTTTGCACTACAAGCACAGGATAGTGAATTGCACTAAAGTAACCATGCGCAGCATTTATCGTGTCCTGGCCAGCCAGTACAATCCCCTCGGCTATATTATCCCGTACACCACTCGAGCAAAAATGCTGGTGCAGCGTCTATGGGATAAAAAGCGTGACTGGGATGACCCGCAACTGCCAGAAGATCTGCTCAGCTTATGGAGTTCATGGGAGAAAGAACTGAGTGATCTGGAAAAGATATCACTGCCGAGATGCTATTCCAGTCCAGACTTGGATCTCCCAACTAGCAGACGTGATATACACGTATTCTGCGATGCATCGGAGCAGGCCTATGGATCCGTGGCCTATTTGTGGACAGAAAATACAGAAGGCAAAGTTGAAGTTGCATTTCTAGCGGCCAGATCATGGGTTGCCCCCTGAAAGCAGCAGTCTATACCTCGCCTTGAACTATGCGCAGCTCTGAGTGGTGCCCAGCTCTCCAAGGTCCTTGTCACAGAACTCACCATCCCCATTGGTTCCTTAACACTGTGGTCGGATTCTATGACTGTACTTACTTGGCTGTTGTCAAGTTCTTGTCGTTACAAGGTGTTCGTGGGAACTCGGGTGGTGGAGATACAAGAACTCACAGCATCTGCGACCTGGCATTACATACGATCCGAGGACAATCCTGCGGACAGCATCACAAGAGGTAAACGCCTGTGTGACCTAGTAAAAGGAAGCCAGTGGAATCAAGGTCCTTCATGTCTCAAACTGCCGCCAGCGAATTGGCCCAAGCAACCTTTCTTGCCTACTGAAGAACAGAGTAATGAGATGAGGCAGTCTGCATTTTGTGGATCGACTACAGTTATACCTTTGCCAAATCCACAGCAGTATGACACACTGGCAGAGTTCATAAAGGCATGCAGTCAGCAACTCCACGGGGTGGCGAACATTACATGCGCTGACAAACAGAGAGAGGTAGAATAAACAGTGCTTTGTCAAATGCAGACCGAGTCCTTCCCTACCGAGATGGTCCAACTGAAGTCTGGGAAACCAGTATCCGGTATGAGCAGGCTGGCTTCTCTCTCTCCTGAGTTTGACCCTACCAGTGGTCTTATTCGTGTGGGTGGACGTCTAAGACGCTGCAGTGAGGCAGAATTGGATTCTATTCATCCCGTCGTCCTTGCCCCTCAACATCCTGTGACCAAACTCATTATCAAGGATTATGATAAGAAGCTGCACCACCCTGGGCCAGAACGAGTGTTCGCAGAGTTAAGGAGGACTTACTGGGTATTGCGAGGCCGTGAAGCAGTATGGCGACACCAACGTCAATGTAGAGAGTGTCGAAAATGGAAGGGACAACCAGAAGTTCCTCGTATGGCTGACTTGCCACTTGCAAGACAACAGCTCTTTAAGCCTGCCTTCTTCTCAACTGGCATGGACTGTTTCGGACCCTACATCATTAAGATCGGACGCCGAAATGAGAAGAGGTGGGGCTTATTATTCAAGTGCCTTACGACCAGGGCAGTGTATATACAGTGGGTACGGAAAGTATTCAGACCCCCTTAAATATTCAGACTCCTTCCTGATGGCCCTGAGACGCCTTATCGCTCGACGTGGGAAGCCGAACGAATTGTTAAGTGATCAAGGCACTAACTTCAAGGGTGGAGAACGAGAGCTGAAGGAGTCCTTTGCTGCTTTACATGAGGAGCTACAAGACCACCTTGCTTCCCAGAAAATCAAGTTCGTCTTCAATCCACCAGGAGCACCCATTTTTATTTATCATCAGTTTAGATTTTTGCCGGGACATTTTCTGAATTGATAGTTGAGAATGGTTTTGTCTTCACTGTAAGAAAGAGAAGCAGAAAATCAATAAATTAAACTCAAATTAGTATCAACTTCTGATTAATAAGCATAAAGGATATTATATTCTACCTTTTTATCAGTTGTGTGCTTCTTTATAAAAACGGTTCATGGAGCGGAGGATCATATAATGGATAAGGAGGAAGTTAGAAGTGTAGGTCATTGCAGAAATCTGAAAATACATTCATGGAACATTAACTGCTTGATAAAGTGTTTAGTTGCAAAATGTTTTTGTTCTGTAATGTAGACACCATCTCTACACTCAACTTTTGAGAGTAGTTATCGAGTTATGCTGCACAAAACTGAAAAACATTGTTATTGCTTTAATTACTGCTCAAAGAAAAGTGTATAATGTCTGCAAATCTTAGATTAACTATTAAATTGACCTTTTTATCAGTTGTGTGCTTCTTTAAAAAAACAGTTCATGGAGCGGAGAATCATATAATGGATAAGGAGGAAGTTTCAAGGGTAGCACATTGTGGAAATCTGAAAATACATTCATGGAACATCAACTGCTTGATAAAGTCTTTACACAACAGCATTTTGCAACTAACGTAGACACCAGATGTACACTCACCTTTTGAGAGTAGTGGACAGTAGATATTGAGTTTTGATGCACAAACCTGAAAATGTATTGTTATTGGGTGCAACAGTGCTTGAAGAAACGAGTCAATTCAAGTTTTGCAGACATTATGCAATTAAATTTACCTTTTTATCAGTTTTGTGCTTCTTTATAAAAACAGTTCATGGAGCAGAGAATCATATAATGCATAAGGAGGAAGTTAGAAGTGTAGGTCATTGCAGAAATCTGAAAATACATTCAAGGAACATTAACTGCTTGGTTAAGTGTTTACACAACAAAAATATTTTGCACCGTCTCTACACTCACCTTTTGAGAGTAGTGGACAGTAGTTATTGAGTTATGCTGCACAAATAAAAGAATATTGTTATTGCTTTAATGACTGCGCAAACAAAATACTTAATCTAAGCTTTGCAAACATTATACAATTAAATGTACCTTTTTATCACTTGTGTCCTTCTTCATAAAAAAAGTTCATGGAGCAGAGAATTACATATTGGATAAGGAGGAAGTTCCAAGTATAGTTGCAGAAATCTAAAAAAAAATAAATAAAACATTAATAGAACATTAGGTGCTTGGTAAATGAAATGCTTACACAACAAATACATTTTGCAACTAATGTAGACACCTTCTCAACACTCACCTTTTGAGAGTAGTGGAGACTAGTTATTGCGTTTTGATGCATAAACCTGAAGATGTATTGTTAGTAGGTGAAACAGTGCTTGAAGAAATGAATCAATTCAAGTTTTGCAGACATTACACTACTACATTTACATTTTTATCAGTAATTTTCTTCATTATGGGAGTTATTGGACTATAGAATGATGTGTTGAATGGAGTATAGAATCTCTTGCATGGGGGAAATTATGACTTCAGTGCATTTCATATGTCTGAAAAGATAACTTGCATGTGCTTACTTGCATATAGTTGATGAATTTAGCAATGCCTTTAAAACAGTTTATTATATTTTAAACCGAAAAATGTTTGTGTAACCAGGCACTCCTGAGTCAACTTACCTTTGTTAGTTTTAGTACATTTTGACCATTTTTGTGTTGTTCCATGAACTTAATTTTGATATATTAGGAGACAACTGGATGGATGCAGGCAGTCTTTGTGGATGCTTCCTATGATGTTTGGAAGCATCCATTATTGTTTGGATGGCTTAGAATATGACTGAAATTAGATTAATAATAAAATACATTAGTAATGTAATATACTTGAAGTCAATAAAAAATTAGATAAATCTCTTAAAAGTAAGGATAATTAAACAGAATTCAAAATAAAGCAAGCATAAAGCTGAATACAAATGAAATACTACAATTACCTTGGCTGGATGAACCTTATTAGCTCAAGAAAGAAGAGCAATTATGGGAGATGTAGGATTGTGAATGACGATCAGTGGTTTGTACTTGAGGCTGGATTGACTGGACTCTGTGGATCTTGGAATCTCAGGATAGTGTTCACATGGTATGGACACAAAAACAGAACAGACAATACAATGATACCATTTTCTAATTTCAGTGTGTTGCATACATAAAATGGATTGCCTTCAGATAGACCTTCATTGATAACATGGAACATCTGTACAGATTCAACTGATGATTTAACTGATGGATCATTATAAGAGTCGTTTAGATATAGATAGTCTAAGAACATACCGTCTCAAGTTATACACTTGTTCTCCAGTTGTATGCCCATTGGAATCTCAGAATAAGGGTACCGAAAAGAAAAGAGAATGCAGTTATAATGATTTCAGTACATGTCACAATCATTCCCTCAGCCTGCCTACCTGTATCAGTACTGCCTGATGGTAACTGTAATAGGTTTGCACGATTTCGATTGAAACGTTTTCTGCATCTTTAACATAGACATGGTCTATCAGCGTTCCTTTCTCAGTTGTAGGATGTTGCACATGTTGACTCTATCCATGTAATTCCATTAATGTTCCAATTGTAGATGATGTCAAGATGTCCTCATTGAAGTCTCCCATAATCACTTTCTTTCCTGAATGTTTCTCCAGCTCATTAATAACATGTAACATATTTTGTCGAAACATGTCAAGTGGATATGAATTAGGCCTGTACAGCAAAGCAGCATTCAAACTTATATGTGGAACTGCAAAGTATAGACATTCCAAGTTGCAAGGTTCTGGAATGATAACGTTAAAATGAATGCCTTCACAACAGAATACTCCGACTCCACCACCTCTTTGTCGTTTTAAATCAGTAAAAAGTGGAGTGCTCTCATCATAACACTTAGCTCTCGGTTTGTTCTTAAAAACAAATCCTGGTATCTGTACATCATCTTCAACTTTTAGCCAAGTTTCAGTTAAACAGATACAATCCACATTCATTAGCTGTCCGTGAACTTGAATATCTTGAACATGAGCTCGAAGACTTTGTACATTATGAAGAGCAATTGTAAACCTATCAGGTGTCTTTATGACACTGTGATTTTCTAACGTAAGTCGGAGCATGTTTTTCATAGCAGAGTCGATTTTCTCATTACAATATATGACAGACTCTTTGAAGTCATTAATCATTAGTCCATAGAGGGTTCTCACACGACTCAGTGCAACATATGCTTGTCCCGGACAAAATACCTTGTCAAGTGAGATGACCGCTTTGTCTGCTGTGAGTCCTTGCACTTTGTGAACAGTGCATGCCCATGCCAATTTAAGTGGAAACTGACATCTTAAACCACCATCGTTTGTGACTTGATCTGCTTCCACTTAAATAACAGTAGAATTTGAGGAATATTTCTGTCGTTGCTTCGATCTCTGAATTTGACCAACATTTGGATGATCAAATTCAACATGAATAGCTGTTGGGAAGTCATCATCATCATCATCATCATCATCATCAGGTTTTATTTTTGGCTTATGTGGACAACTGTGCCAAAGGCTCCATTGACAAGTCCATCTGAAACATCAAGATTTTTCCTTAGCATTACTCTGGCTCCAACACCCAAGGAAACACATTTGTCCAAACAGGAGTTGAAAACTTTCGCATGAAATCCAACTTTTGATCCTATTCTTCCAGTTTCTGGATTTCTCACAAAGTCTCTAGCTCGAATAGTGATTGCCTCAGGACAACACGCAATAAGTTTCTGAATATTGTATTCATCAACCTGACCATTTGTAGAAAATATATGAATAGCATTACATTCTTCACCTGTTTCACGTTGCTTCAACATGTTAATGTCGCTTGGGCTTAGAGTTTCCTTCTTTTTATGAACTCGAAGATGATTTAACATTTCAGCAAAAGATGCATCTTGTTGCCTGACAACTTGTGTTAGTTCGGCAATTTCAAACTTGTTATCCCAAAGATTCACTCCTTTTGGATCAACATACAGGGGAATTCCCTTGACAGGTGGAAGCTGGTAAAAATCATCAACGCAGACCAAACTGACTTTTCCAAAAATGGAGTAGTCACCAGTTTGCTTAATTTGTCTCAATCTCCCATGAACATAAGACAAAAGGTGATGGTCAACCATAGACACCTCATCAATGATCAGAATCTGCAAACCTCCCATGTTTGCATGCAGTGAATTGATTTTGTCATCACTTAGCGGCTGATATGGCAGTTTGACATCGGCACCTACCGAAAAGGTATTATGAATTGTGGAAGCACCAATGTGGTAGCTAGCCACTCCAGTTGATGCAGTTAAAATCACACTTCTATCATCAGGGTTTTCGGACAGCTGAGATAAAAGTCTGGAAGATTCGTAGTATATTGCTTTGATTAAATGGCTTTTCCCTGTGCTTGCTCCACCAGTAACGAACAAGTGAAATGGTTCAGGGATTTCTCCAAGAAGTTTTTCTAGACACCATTTCCGCACTTTGTAAAAGATTGCAGATTTTTGTGCATTTAATGATCTTAGTAAACATAACGCCTCTTCTCTAGACATTCCAGCATGGTTGGTTTCAATACTGTATGGAATTCGAGGGTTCGCTACAAGATCTGGAATAGAAGGCTCAGAATCATCTTCATCAGGAATTATATTACTCTTCTTTAGTTCTAGGCATTCATGACGTTCCTTTTCTGTTTCAGGACACAATGCAGCCCAAGCATCTTCCAAATCAACACCCTGCTCCAAAAGCAGTTGAGCTCGATCTATTTTGTCACTTTCCTTTTCAAACAGTGCTCGATTAGCATCGACAATACATTTTACTTTTGTCACATTACTTCCACATTTCACAGCACCATTGTTGTAGAATTCCTCATAAGTGGTAAAACTCTCAGGCTTGAGTCAAGTCAAGTCAAGTCAAGTCTGCTTTATTGTCAATTCTTCCACATGTACAGCACATACACACAGAGAATTGAAATTGCGTTACTCTCAGACCCTTGGTGCATACAGATAACACTAACAGTAGAACATAAATACAGATATACAGATTAAATATAAAATACAACTATACAAATATACAAATAAGGTAACGTAAAAAAATATATAAAAAAAAAATATATATATATAAAGCAGCACACGGCAGATAGAGTGCAAACCAGTGAAGTAAACAACAGTGCAGATATAATGATTTGTAGTGCAAAAAGAGCTTATTTAGACTGATTAAAGAGAAGCCGCAGCGTGTGAACGCGCCGCCATCTTGAGGGAGTATCAAGATTGAGCTGACAGTCTTCATAATGTGGCAAGAAAAGTTGCAACAATGAATGAAAGTACTTTTCAGGATCTTTTTTTGGAGAAAATCTCGGATATCGGACAACAGCAGGTTCAGTTCGAGTTCTCTTCATCATATAACCGCAGTTGTTGTTAAGCTTAATCACCTTGTCTTCTTTGTGAAGAAACCTCTGATTTTGACAATATCCTGTTTTCGGAGCAAAAACTTGCAAGACATTGAATCTCAAACTCGTGTTTGGCCTATTCTTGTATCGGTCAACCAGACTGGTCATCCAAAAGCTAGTTTCTGCACCAGACTGCTCATCTTTGTTTTTGATAACACGAAGAGGCAAACTCATCTTTACAGGATTCAATCCAATTGGAATAAATTGGACTTTACGAGAACATTCCTTCAAGTGCATACACTCTTAACCCGAATTAGTTGACTTTACTAGAAAATTGCGTGGAAACCCGTTGCACTAAACAATTTTAGTTTTTACACAGGGTGAAACTAAACAGGTTAAGTTGTATTAACTTAGAACATTTAGTGGGTGTAGCAGACAAATCAAGTTGGCATTAGTAATCTTTACTAAAAAGCATTAGTTCACATTATGAATTTTTTTAAGGATATGTTTTATAAAATAACTATTAAGTTGAACAAAAAAATATTAACAAATGATTTTTAGTGATAATTGTTATATTTATATGTCTTATAATTTTAAAATGATACTACTTAAATTGTACAATTATTTTAATTACTTTTAAAGAAATAAACAATAACAACATTTCAATGTTTTTTTTTGTTTATTGTTCACAAAAAGTTGTACTTAACTTTTCAACCAAAAGACAAGTAACATTTTTTGCATAAGAAAACATTTTTGCTTGTTAACAATTGTAAATTGTTTAGAGGAACATGAACACACAGTATTCAACAATATGCTATATCCATGTGAATGCTGGTTAGCGTTATAAACGGTGACCCGACAGAAAAAGCTAATTTATTATACTGTTATACCTTAACTGTGAACCGACAGGGGAAAAAAATTGCGTTGACCGACACATTAACACTACGTTAACATTTTAGAGTTAAACATCGGTCCGGATTTTTGGGTTATCGTTTTTTTCAGAAATATATAAACAGATAAAAACTTCTTTACACACTCACCATGTCACGTTGCTTTCAAAAAATCCACGGTAAACGTGCACCAGCAGCCAGAAGACACTCATCAGCCAGCGCTCTGCTCACGTCAAGACCTGACGCAATCAAGGCCCCTCCCCTCCCTTACAAAAACGTAACGCACTGAGTTGTCTCTTCTTAACATGATCATTACACTCAATTTTTTCTTCTGATTAGTGCAAACAGCTAATTTTATTTAGTAATGACACCATTTTCTAAAGAACAATAAAGAATAAGTAATGACCACTTAAAATGTTTTATTAACAAAATCCGGGTTTAGAGTGCAGCCTTTTTTTATGTGCTATCTTGTTATGTTGTATGTTCCCTTGGTCTAACAAAATTTGAGTTGTAAATTGGTTCTGCAGCCCATCTCAGCAAGACACACTCCTCCAAACTGTGTTTGAACTGGGAGGAGTTTGCTGCAGTATTGATTTCAATGGGGCCCTCACACATTTTCCTAGATCAACCTTGAGGTTCCATTTTGTTGTTTTCAGCGTAAACCTGTGAAACCTGTGTGTCTAATTCTAAACTTTAAAATACATTTATTTTTAGTTGTTTTAACTACAAATTTAAATAAAGAATGAAAAGGCAATTATACATTTACACACCTAAAATACATATATCAAGAGCATGCTCACAGATGAGAAC
>NW_015540977.1:28251-30732 GCF_001515605.1 Sinocyclocheilus anshuiensis
ATTTATCGGAACATATACAGCACTACATTTTTTTTCTTTACCAATAATATACTCCACTGGCCTAACCACTGTAAAATTCTTGCTTAAATATGCTGCTCTCCTTTTAGTGGTTGATAAGGAGCCTTCCTTTCCACAAAATCTTGTTATGACATTGCTGTCTGAGGCAGCCTTGACTAACTGTCTCACAGTTGAATCATCTATATCTATATATTGTTTTAGAATTTCCTTGACTGAATTATGGAGCAGTGGCTGGGACAGTTCACATATCTGTACAAGCTGTTGTATGATCTCTTGTATGGAAATCTCCGGAATGTGAAGGACAGTTTGCATCTTTAAAAAAAGAGCTGCAAGGTTGTGCTCCAACTGTGTCTCTAAATCATACACCTCTTCACAGGTGGAATCCTCACTGTCCTCTAAATCAGGGGGGTCATTTGGAGGCATATGTTCTACTTGAGCCATTTCATTACCAGAATTAATTACACCACCACAGACTAATTCTGGCCTGAACATCCTCCAATTGTCTGTTCTGTGCCTTCTGCTTCTATGTGCATTAAATGTGGTGTACACATCAGTATTAAAGTCACATTCTTTATATGGACACTGGACTCTGTGATTAACTTTTAAATGCGTCTTGCGCAGGTGAGTGAAGAAATCCCCTTCTGTACAGGGTACAGAAAAATCACATAACTCGCAGTGAATAGTTACTTGGCCAGTTTCACACAGTTGAGGATCGTGGGCTTTCGAGTGAATCTTAGACATGTGCACTTTAAGTGCATTAATTGAGTTAAATGTGCACAAGCAATCTCGATGTAGGCAAGGAAATGGAACAGTTCTGCTGTAACATCCATGTTTTAACCTATAATGTTTTAATAGGTAACCCCGTTTGTTACATGTAAATTCACAAAACTTACATTTCCACTGCATCTTCACAAGAACCTGTTGAAACAGAGCATAAGAAAACGTTTAGAAAAAGTTGCAGAAAATCAGTTGCAGATATAATTCTACTGTAAAAGTTAACTTCTGCTAGCGATCTCGGCTTTTAAACAGTTCGTTAAATTACTGATATGTAAAAAAAAAGAAAAAAAAAATCACTCATGTGAAACATTAAATAGGATTTTTTTTAACTATTACCTTAATAAACAAAGAGATATACGTTAGCGTTAGCCACAAGCACGTGCACATGCATGGACTCGTGCTGATATGAACCGACAGAAATAAAACTTATGCCAACAGTTTAGCTACAAAACACGTTGTAGCTAAACTGTGAACATACAGAGAAACACTGGTTAGCGTTATAAACGGTGACCCGACAGAAAAAGCTAATTTATGATACTGTTATACCTTAACTGTGAACCGACAGGGGGAAAAAATTGCGTTGACCGACACATTAACACTACGTTAACATTTTAGAGTTCAACATCGGTCCGGATTTTTGGGTTATCATTTTTTTCAGAAATATATCAACAGATAAAAACTTCTTTACACACTCACCATGTCACGTTGCTTTAAAAAAATCCACGGTAAACGTGCACCAGCAGCCAGAAGACACTCATCAGCCAGCGCTCTGCTCACGTCAAGACCTGACGCAATCAAGGCCCCTCCCCTCCCTTACAAAAACGTAACGCACTGAGTTGTCTCTTCTTAACATGATCATTACACTCAATTTTTTCTTCTGATTAGTGCAAACAGCTAATTTTATTTAGTAATGACACCATTTTCTAAAGAACAATAAACAATAAGTAATGACCACTTAAAATGTTTTATTAACACAAAATCCGGGTTTAGAGTGTACCTGTCAGTCGATACACAGCCTCTTGAGCAGAAATTTCTCTGTTGTGAAGATATACACTACCAAGCATTTTTAATGATGATCTTGCTTCAAGATTTCCATTCATGGCTTCATTTTGTGCACGTTGCAGCAACAGTCCCATTTCTTGTTCTGCTTTTGTGATGTAACTAATAATGTAAACCACTACAGAGTAAGCATCTGTGCAGGGGCGGATTTAGTGAATTGGGGGCCCCAGGCAAAATATAGGAATGGGGCCCTATACATTTGCACACATTTTCCTAGATCAACCTTGAGGTTCCATTTTGTTGTTTTCAGCGTAAACCTGTGTGCAAAGGCTGTCTAATTCTACACTTTAAAATACATTTATTTTTAGTTGTTTTAACTACAAATTTAAATAAAACTGAAAAAATAATTAAAAGGCAATTATACATTTACACACCTAAAATAATTACTGAAATAAATGAACTTTTCCACGACATTCTAATTTATTGAGATGCACCTGTATATCAAGAGCATGCTCACAGATGAGAACAAAACAGTGTTGGTTGAAGTGGATTAAAGCCCTGCACGGGTCTCAAATATAGGCCCTATAGCCCGTCTTTTTTCCCCTCCCAAAAAAAGCTTATGCTACTGTTTCAGCTATTAAAATAGTTCAGTTTTGTATGTAATGGAAAAGTGATTATATTTCGTTT
>NW_015540977.1:30767-37752 GCF_001515605.1 Sinocyclocheilus anshuiensis
AATCATCAGGACTTGCCTAAAATAAAATCTATATATAAAACAGTTCAAGTATATCACAATGTTAGTTTAAATATTTAACCTATATAAATGTGCATACCCAATCGTTTGCGGAGGAGTGGAAACTGAAGCTCTGCAGCACATGGAGGCGCCAGTGCGATCACTTGCATTTTTTTCTAACAGTGGAAACAACTTAAAATACGCAGTCATTTTTGCTCATAAAGGTAAGAGTAATACATCATTCTAAACTGTAAAGGGTCTAGTTTTATTTGTGTGCACTCACAATATCAACAAAACGTTGTGCTTTTATAAAATAAAGAAAACAGATGCTTTCTGCCGTCTCGGGCTTGAACAGGAGCGCTTCACAATGATGAACCTAAACGCAGACATGATCAAAATATATAGAAAGCTTTAAATTACTACTTTAAAACGAAATAATTCGAATCGAAAATAGACTCTTTCATTATGTAATCCATGCATTTCTCTTTAAAGGCACATCCAATTAGGAGATGGCCAGTCATTTTTTCATCACTATAATTATAATTTAGTGGCCCGATTATAATTTGCGTTTTATTTTATAATTCCGTAGAGTTAAAAAATAAAACACTAATTATAATGGCATATATATGTAAAACTTTGTCCTATAATTGTATAGCTGCTTTTTCCGATTTTTATGTTGCTCTGTTCTGAATACCTTAAAATTTAAAGAATTTGCTGCAACGCAATTTTGTATGATATGTTAATTATTTATATTTTTTATCCATGCAGCAAATGCTTTAAAAAACTACTTTATTGCATTCCAGACACTTTTAAAGTACTTTTCACTATAACTAATGGGTAAGTCCGCCCCTGCATCTGTGACATACTGGATATCCATGTTGCCTTGCCAGGCACGCAGTAAATGTTTATTATATTGGTTCACCCAGACGTCTTTTGGATTTCTCTTTAGGACAACAGTTTTCTTTTTGGAACACTGTTTGTATGCTTTTTCAAAGAGAGCCTGGTTAATGCCAATTGACTCAAAAAAATGCATCCGTTGAACCATAATTCATATCAGAAGCTGTTAATGCCCTTTTGACTTTTTATAAAATTGTACTTGCAGCATCTTTTCCATCACTGCTTTTCAAATCGTCTCGACTACCACCTCTTGTAATAAAGGTACGGCTAGATGGGGGTCGTGGAAAATTAAATCTGCAAACTGTCTTTTTCTTACGACACGTCTTTGAATGTCTGACACTGTGCTTCTGAACACCGTTGACACTCTCAAACAGTTCAGTTTCATCCTCTCTTGGGGTCTCACAAGTGATGTAATGATCAATGAAACTGGCGACCAAAGCATCATTGTCTTCATTGTCTTCATTTAACTTGGGCGCAATTTCAACCCAAAACAGACAATGAACATGAGGCGATCCACGCTGTTGAAACTCTACACGATAAAAGTAATCTATTATCTTCCCAATCGGTTGAGCTGAAGACATGATTACATCTCTCAGAAAACAATGCCATCTATAATCAAACATTCTTGCTGCAGTGACTGGGTTTCGTCTAATCAGTCCACATTTTTCAGACCAGTCAATTTCATCTGCTTTTAGATTTTTCCCTTCTTGTTTGATTATGGTGCTAATAATTTCAGGCCATCTGAGATCCGCAGAACTAAAGGATGCAAAGAAAGTCAGAATACCTAGCTGTCTTACAAGTGCAAAAAGGTCTTTTTGAGTAGATTGCCAATATGGTGGCGTTCCACAGATTGGTCTCAAAAACTTGTATCCTTCATCGAAATTCAATATTTTAGACAACGAGTCTGAGTTTGTTAGCATATCTGATGTTACTTCGGACAACAAACTCTTATCAGATCCTTTGCGTAAAGCAATTGAAACATTAGATACAACTTGATCAACCTCCAACAAGTACTGTGCATAGAAAATGAAGTCTGTGCTCCGTGCAAAACGTCCATCTGCATTGAGGATTCTTGCATTTAAGTATCTTGACAATGTAATTTTTACCTCCCTCTTATCATGAAACGTTGGACCACCAGTTGGATAGAGAACAGGGAAACATTTTACTTCATTGGACCTATCAGATAACAAACTAACAGGACTGTTACCTTCAGCCGGTGCCAGATTTAATACATCCTGGAAATGCTGATCAATTACTTCTGAACCGATGTCCACAGGTTGCAATGATGTATCTGACAAAAGACCACTTTGCTCTTTGATGTAGCTCAGGTCTTCCTCCGGCTGTTCATCAGGATCATTTTCATCATCGATCTTTTCAACTACATCTTGTTGCTCCATTTCATCTACAACATTTTCTTCTGGTTCATTCAAAGAGTTGATCCACTGCTCATTGATCTCCACATCACCGAACCACTTATTGAACCTGATCAAATATTTCAGAGCATTTTCTAAGGATAAAAGAAACTCAGATACTTTGATCTCCTGAGAAACAGACAATACACTGGCATCTTCAAGACACCCCACAGAGGGGTGGTGCAGGAAACGCCTCTCTCGCATATGCATCAGTGCCTTTTCATCTGCTCCCTCCACTGGATTCACTCAGAATGGTCAATAGTATAATGTTCTATATGAATGCAAATAAGATTTACAGTCATGTTTGGTTTCATTTGAATAGTCTCAGGGTGAGTGGTACAATGGTCTTAATCTTACAAAAGTAGACTACAGATCCTAAGAGTTAAGAGATACTTTGATTACCGTAGAGAGTCATTCCATGCAAATTACCTTCTGTTTCCCATTGAGGTGCGAACCACCCAGGTCTGGGACCTGGGTTAATGTAAATTCCAATTGTTTGTACATGCCTCCGTTTGGGGGATGTTTTATCTTGGTTTTGTATTTAAAGGATTGTAGCAAAAGGGTCGGGGCGATTCTGTAGTCAGAGAGCCCGTAGAATGGAGTGTCTCCACACACTCTGTACTATGTATTTTTCCAAAAGGATCAGGGCGATTCTGTAGCCAGAGAGCCCGTAGAATGGAGTGTCTCCACACACTCTGTACTATGTATTTTTCCAAAAGGATCAGGGCGATTCTGTAGCCAGAGAGCCCGTAGTATGAAGTGTGTCCACACACTTCACACTATGTATTTTTCTAAAAGGTCAGGTATGCATCTTACTCTTAGATTTGTCTATGAGAATTTGATGTATCGTATTGATTTGATATCGTTGAATTGGCTATGGAGATAATTGGAATAATACACATTTACCTGACTGTTAATAAATTGTTACATTTGATCTATTCTGACTTACTCTGAAATTATTTCCTCAAGTAGATTAAGTGAATGCGTATCCGCAAATCTGCGACCAGGGTTACGTGCATACTAGATCTCAGGTTTAGATGAAGCATGGGGCGCATCAGGTGAGATCATGGGTTTCTGACTAACCGCTTGACCTTAGTTTAAGTTGTACTCAGTTACGTTAACCATGTATATGATTTCAGAGTTAATTAAGTTGTACGAAGTTATATTAGCTATCGGGGTCTAGACAAGGAGTTCTAGAAGAACCGCTGATTAATGCTTGGAGTGTTAATTAAGTTGTACGTAGCTATATTAGCTGTCGGGGTCTAGACAAAGGTGGTCTAGAAGAACCGCTGATTAATGTTTGAGTATTACATGGGTAACTGTAGGGGGCTAAACAGACCTACTATTTAAAGAACTTATGACTTTTCTATATTACTCCATGGGTGACAACGTTAAGTTGATCAGAATTCAGTCATTGAATGGCCACTAAGATGCCTTTCAGATGTCTCACACAAAGCAGTGTGTAAGTAAGGAGAACCCCTTCACCGATTGAAGTCTGCCCAGATAACCGCACCGCTGGAGGTGAGAGGATTCATGAAGATGGGTCAGACTATCGTCCTAGAGAAGGTGCCACAAGGAGCAGAGGTTTCTCCATAAAGGAATGACACGTAAACTGAACAAGACATAAAGGCCCAGACTGACTCACTGAACTGTGCTCACATGCTGAGCTCAACCACAGGTAGAAACTCTGGAGACATTCATCCACCTGCCAAACTCAAGCAACACACACCTGCTGAGACTGAATGTTCTGCATATGAAAACAGCCCTCAGAAGGTTTCTACAGCTGCAAACATCACAAAGGAGTTAACATATCAAGGATAGACAATCACCGAACAAGTGACCCCATCGGATTCACCTATTTGGGCCAAGTGCGTGGACCTTACAATTTCGAACACGATCAGTGTGTACATACTTGTACTCATAATGCCCTTTGTACGTTAATTTGCGTTTCAGTTTGATCCTCATCATCTTGTCATCACATTCATTTCGTGGAAGGATATTTGACACATCTGTCGTATTTACTGGAACGCAGACTACAGGTCCATGGCATCCATGTTGTTTACCACGAGGAAGGCAGAGTAACTTCATAAAAGGAATGTTACGTGCAATGATATGTTGTTCCAATGAGTTGAGACGTTTCAGTTGATTTGGAATGTCCACCAAATGCATGTTGTTGGCAACACTCTCTTCTGGCAGTTTTCCACAAAGGATTTTTCGATGACATGTTAGACAAATCCATAATTTGCACCCTGAGGAATAAGCAGAAGACAGGTCACACTTCATCACAAACATGCACATATCTGGTTGTGATGCATCTTCTACCCAAAGCAGCCATTTTTTCTCCTTTGTCTTCATAGCATTCTGTTTTGCATTCAATAACCTGCTTTCTGAAAAGTAAACGGTGACAGACACAGCACACAAACTCTGGACCACTACTAACTTCTTGTCGAAAAAAATCAATAACAACATCAATGTCTTTCTGTTCCTTTTTTTCTTGCATATATTTCACAACCTTTTTGAATTGTACTCGCACGAAAGTTCACATCTTTGTGGTATTTCATCACAGAATACTCATGCACTCTTGCTTTGAAGGTCAGGTTTTGGAGATATTTTTCCTTCGAATTCTCACGCACTCTTGCTTGAAAGACCACATTACTCTTGTACTTCACCTGGGAATAGTTACAAACCAGTTTCTGAAACTGAACATTGCTCACGTAATAATCTTTTGAACACTTATGTCTTTTCTTCCTGAAATCAGGGTCATTACAATATTTTGATTTCTTGTAATTCAGTTGTTTTCGTCTGTACTCACGGTCGTTGCAATATCTCTCCCAATGCATCATGGTTGGAGTACATTCTGCATCGTTGCTTACCTTTCTTTTACGCAGACATGGCTTGCTGACCTCATTTGACACTGCATTTCCACATGCTCTTGCACAAACACCATCCCGATCTCTATGCTTAACACATACCACAACTTCATAATGATTACCATTACAGTGTTTCAAATATATTGAATTCTGAGTAAATACCTCTCCAGTAGGTTTGTGTGCATTCCATCGGCCATCATTAAAAGTCATTA
This sequence comes from Sinocyclocheilus anshuiensis, assembly GCF_001515605.1. Lineage (NCBI taxonomy): Eukaryota > Metazoa > Chordata > Actinopteri > Cypriniformes > Cyprinidae > Sinocyclocheilus > Sinocyclocheilus anshuiensis. The sequence continues at coordinate 36,156 of NW_015540977.1, forward strand.
TGGTGGTTTTGAAAAGATCGGCCGAAACGAATATGTCAATTTCTGTCACCCATGTGCCAGAATAAAAGATTCTAGATAGTGTCAAATAATCCTCTACTGAAGAATACTCATTTCTCACATACCTCTCAAACAGCAAAGTATTCATTTTCAGATGTTTGACAACTGCACGGCGAATCTTCAAGTGTTTGTCCTCACTTCCACATATCACATGTGCCAACGATCTGAAAAGGCAGTTACCATCTGGTTTAATGGTCTTTGTCTGACACGGACCTGCAATGGGACCAAAGTTTATGACATTATGATCAGTGTTATCATTTGTCAGAAGCATGAGCTCACATAAAGCTTCCCGGTCATTATGTGTTAAAGGAGAAAAAAATATGTCTGGAACTGAAACATCAGTGATGATTATGTCATCTGTTACAACAGTTTCAGCATGCGATTTTGTAATCTGTTTATCGGAAAGTTTTTTTTCCTCCCCCTTTTACCTTTACTTGGCAACACATTACAGGCTGTCTGCGTTGGAAGGTTAGTGCTTCTCATGTCTGCAACTTCATCCACAGGTACTCGATAATCAGATGTCCTTACCTCAGTCTTCAAAGATTCATATACCTTAGGTGTGCGTTTTAAGACGTCACTGTAAAGGGCTTGACCAGAAGAGCATGGAAAACTGCTGCCGCCTGCTTCTTCCAGTGGATCAGAAACTTCTGCATCTGCATGAACCAAAACTCCAGTTATCTCAAATGGTGGCTCAGGTTCCCCAAATAACTGTGCCATGTCATTAATATACTTGTACAAAGACTCTATGGATCTGTAATACGCAACACAACTTGTCTCGGTTTTGATAGCATGAGAGTCAACAAAGGCATAACATGACCCCTACTTAATAACTGCAGATGTGTTGGCACAAATAGTTAACAGGAAAGCATCAGCACTCCGTAGAGCTTGCTGAAGGGCTACATCAAGTGGCATGACCACACCGCTTATGGCTTCATCGTACTCATTGTACTCATTGACATGAACAAAACCAGTCAGAGACTGAGTGTACTCAATGGAAAATGCAGTATTACCCAGCACATGTGTAGGGATTTCTGTCATGAACAGACACTGATATGCCACAGAAACAACTCATCATGAGATGACGAACCAATCTAATCAAGAGATAACACAGAGATCTTTTGTATCAGGACTACAACTTATAGATACCTCGTGATGTCTTGTGACCACCAATGAATGAACTACTACATCCAACAGGAAGAGGATGAGTAATTTAATCACACCCTCAGGCTTGCAAAACAACGGACCTAAAGAACAGTGATAATGTGATTAAATCAAGCTCAGCAAACCACCACGTGACGTGTATGGACCTCAGGAAATTCCCGCTCCTTCCTTTCTCTATTAGCAGAAGAAACGCAGACATTGCATGGACCAAGTTTGAAAGGCAATCATTTAAAATCATTTAAAGCATCGGAGCAATATACTCCCAAATAATATGCTTTCTGTTTGATGTGTTATTGAAACCATGATATCTTTAATCGATGTTTTATAACCCCTTTTAATAGATAAAGTGATTAAAGGTACTCTGTGTATGCCAGATATG
>NW_015540977.1:38188-38457 GCF_001515605.1 Sinocyclocheilus anshuiensis
TGTCCTCATGTGATGAATTGAAGCCTCTTGTTAATGTATGCACACTCCGCCTTGCAAGAAGTCGATTGGAAGACCGCGCCGTGGGACGGACTTATGCCACGGATCAAAACCCCACTGCAACACAGATTCAACAGCTCTCGCTCCCGCTTACTCTCTCTCTCTAAAATTGTGGCTTTCCACCTTGGTGACCGCGCAGAAAGCGCTCCCATGCCGTAACATCGCACAAGCGAGACTCCAGAACTCAAACACTTCAGTTGAAACTCCGCGAC
>NW_015540977.1:42463-53963 GCF_001515605.1 Sinocyclocheilus anshuiensis
TGAGCTTGAATGAAAGCTTGTTTTATTCACAGAACATTGGTGTGAGTGAAAAATTGATATTCGGCATCATTTTCCGGTGATGATATGTTTATAAGAAGTTATTAAAACTTGCAGGAATACGCCACACTGGAAGCATGTGATTCATGCATGATAAAGGAACCACACAGGGTGTGGCTAAGCCCCACAGCCACTATCTGATTGGAACAGCGACCCATGGGACGGACTTACGCCGCGGATCAAAACCCCACTGCAACACAGATTCAATAGCTCTCGCTCGCTCGCTTACTCTCTCTAGAACCGTGGCTTTCCGCCTGGTGACTGCGCGACAAAGCGCTCCCATGCCGTAACATTGCACAAGCGAGACTCCAGAACTCAAACACTTCAGTTGAAACTCCGCGACTGCCGAACTTCAAAGTCTAAAGCCAAGCAAAGGAACTCTCAGGAGAACTCCAAACATCACTCTCCGTGCCCAAGGCAACCGACTTTCAAGCCTCTGCGTCATCAAGAAACCAACCAATCTCCGAAGGGAATTCCCAGAAACCACGTCAGCCAGACGCCCGACCAGCAACCAATCAAAAGCCGGGACTCCCTCAGGCAACGAGGAAACCCGGAACCCCGTTTCAGCTTTCAGCAAAACGCAAGTAACGAACAAAATCTTCTATCTGCTGAACTGGCGCTGATGATTGATTTAAGCAGTAAACTTAAGACAAACCTCTGCTTTCTGAATTATCTCAGGCTGAATTTAAAACCACTCGTGAAAACGAGTTAGAACTTTGGGAACTTCTCAGAACTCCGTTAACATCATTTTCATTCTTCAGAGACTGTATGTATGTGTGTGTGTATGTGTATGTCTTAGCTTAGGTCAATGTAATTTAGAATAGCCAATAAATTCATGTTTCATTTATAAAGAATCATTGTCTGGTGTCGTATAATTTTAAAGTCAAACCTTGCCAAGATTTTGCTACCTAGCTCGTAGCGTATAACTTATCAAAGAACGTATTAACTCGTGGCCAGGGAAAATACATATAGTCAAATGTTAATATACACTGACATTAACGTCTCGCTGGACGAGTAGCTGATAAGGTGTAAAATATCAAATTTGAAATCAGTTTTAATCAGGTTGACTTCGAATTTTCAGATTCGAGTCCTCTCAAAACCTGAGATAGAAATAAAATTAATGATTAATTCCCTTATAAGAATTAATGAGTTAAATTCCTTACACATGTCTCCTTGGTATTTCATGGACCGCAATATAATTCCTACCCTTGACTTCCCGATCTTTTATGTTACCCTGGTTTCTTAAAGACTCGTAAAGGTGTGTTCCTGCAACCAAGACACCATCGAGATCTTGTGTCGTCCATGTCAGCACGTTCTTCATCTTGCTTTTCAACACCGCTGCTCAGAGAGCTAACATTTGATAAATCATTTGTCTTTCTCATTGAGCTAGGCTCTGCCCTTTTTTTAAGAGGAGGCAATACCTCTCCTTTAGCACAGCGCTCAGCATATAACTTTTTAGCTATTTGGGAGCGCTTCTTTGGTCGAGGCATCTGTACTTAGACAAACAAACACATCAAAAACAACACGGGTTAATAATGATTATTGTTGAACACATTAAACAAACTAAAACTAAACTAAAGCTCATCTCATTTAGGTGGCTCTGATTTAAAATTCAGAAGGTTTTCAGTTTGAAGTATAATATAGTTTTAAAGTGAATAGATAGATAGATAGATAGATAGATAGAATTTGAGCTTTCCCAGCATAATTATTTGATCATGCATACAGTATGCATATAATTTAATATACCCCATGAACATTAAACTAATGGTTTACCGTGACTTGAATGTCTCTCTTCCTGTATCTCTACATGTAAAAAAAAAGAAGAAAGAAAATTATCACCTTTTCTTATAACAATGCAACTCATTTTCATCAAGACTAATTGGAAGTGGCAATTGAGTAAAAACATATTATTAAACATTGTCTTTTGTTGGACAACAGGTTTATAATGACTCCTCATTACAAGTTTGGGTTTCAAGATGTTTGATCTTTTAGATAAATGATAATTTTAAATGAAAATTTATAGAAAAATGAATTAAGTAATTACGTGCAACCCTAGGATAACTTTATTTGTAATTTATGCCTCAATAAAGCCAATGACATTCAAGGCTGTACATAATTTCAGAGTTACACGTCATCTGAAGATAACACATCAACATTCTCATACCAGAAAGAAACAAGGTTTTTTTCAAATTAAACTCAAACTTTCTTAAATAGAAAACTTCATATAATTTAAATAAAACCATAAAAAAAGTAATTTAGATAAACAAACAACTATATTTCACACCCCTATAAATAGGCTACCTGATGAAAGCTACACAAACCTACAAAACTGCAGTACCCAAGACCAGAAGTTAACCTAAGTGTATTAAATTGTTTTGTTTTTTATAAATACACAAATGACATGAAAACAAACAGCTTTAGCTATAAATGGGTATATATATAATTAAACTGTTTAGTAATATCTAATAAAACAGAGTTTTATTTCATTTGAAAAATGAAAACTCATACATAAACTTACCTGTTGAACAAACAAGATTGGAAATGACCAACACCTGTGTAATCAAGGTTGTAGTAGGCTACATGACCACAGATCCACGAATCACCATTAAGATGGAAATACCTCATAAACTGAAACAAGGCTCTTTGAGCATCAACCTAATCATGTCTGTTTGCCATTCTAACAATACATGTCAATAGTTCACAATATCTGTATAACTCACACAACTTGCAAACTTATTAGGGCTACTATGTGAAAGACCAGCTAGCCTCACACACATTTTACATTTAAAAAAAGTTATCACAGAATACAAATAACAAAGTTGAAAATATATGTATTAATACGTATTGATGTGCTTTAAGCAAAATCATTAAATTCCAACCTTTCTACAGAAAATAGTCCCAGACAGACACAATACACAGCAAGTTTACTGAGAAAAAAAAGGAATTGTTCTCATGCAGTCTTTCATTTATTTTTAACACAATATAAATTTTCAGACACAAGTAAATCTCTTAACATGATAAATGTTTGTTTACCGTTTTTATTTTTTAAAAAGGACCTGTTTGCACCACAGAGCAAGTTTGCCTAATAAAAGAGTAACTCGCTGAACATACACCACACATGAAAAAATATATAAATAAATAAAATAAATATTTCAGCCTATCCACTCTGCACTTCAGAATATGAGGGATTTAAAATGCACACACAAATTCATTTATCTCCCACAGTACACTAAAAATCATGGTATGGCAAGTTCAGATAATATCATTCAAACAAACAATACCATTTCTTGTTGACAATATAAATTTTGGCAAGAAAGAAACAAACTATTATTTATTATTAAGCGAAAATGTTGGCCTCAGCCATTACAGTACTACATTGCAACGGCCTCGCAACATTTCTTTAGTCGCTAAAACAATCTTGCTCCGTAAACGTAGGCTATGCAGTCACATCTCATTCATAAAATACACACGACGCAATCGGTCACAAGACACACAACCTGCAATGCCATTTGGAGAGTCGGAGATCGCTTTTCCATACGTTCTTCACACAAATAAATCATTTTACCTCAGAACACTTGGTATTTTCTACTATTAAATAAATAGTGCTTGTTGTTATATCTGCCTGTTATATCTTGTGTTTTATACAAATGGCTAGGTTTACAGGTGGGGTGGGGTTGGGTTACATGCTCAAACATTTCTAAATTATGTAAATAAAAAAAAATGAATGTAAATAAAACAATGGCTGATTAAGCAGAAATCACAAAACATATTGCAGTGAAATACATTAGATTGAAAGTCGTGCTGAGTGACACACATAAAAAAGGGAAATTTGTTTCCATTAACACGAATCAATAGTTTAAATTTAGTGACAATGTCACAAACTGCCATGAGAGTGGGTTTCACATTATGTGCAGTGAGAAGCACTTCGCATAAATACATAAAAGAAACGAGGTTATTTTTATGCTTTCATTTTATTAAACAGTTTGTTTAAATTGGAGGTATTAAACTCAATTCCCGGAGGGCCAAAACTCTGCAGAGTTTAGCTCCAACTCACACCTGTTTGGAAGTTTCTAGTAATCCTGAAGACCTTGATTAGCTGAATCAGGTGTGTTTGATTAGGGCTGGACCTAAACTGTACAGAGCTGTGGTCCTCCAGGAATTGAGTGTGAAACCAGTGATTAAAATGTTAAGCAACAACACACTAATGTAGATTTAACAATTACAACGTTTACAAATTCACGTACAGAAAACCCTTTATCAAAATACACTAACACCAAGGAAACCAATTATTATTGTATTCTTAATTAGTTCCACACTTCATAATAGGTTCAACACAACAATCGGTTAATTGTCAATTGGCTGATAATTAGTAATTGCCTACTTGTTATCTAAATTATCAATTGTAATTGTCTGTTTTGCAAAGCATACTTTGCTCAAGGATATAATCAAGTAAAAGCTACTAGAACACGTGCTGCAAAATTTCCAAAATGAGTAAGAAACAAACAAAAGCAGACACTCAGGCTCCACAGTCCTTATGTGGTTATATACATGCAGTGACTCCTGTCACAATGTCCAGACGAAATTTCAAATACTTCAATGCAACCTTCCAAACACAAAGAGATGTGTTTCACCACACAGTCATTTTTGCAGCAGAACAACATATCATGTGGTCCACCACAGCAAAAAATGGCACGGCAGTCAAGCTGACAAACACAACAAACAAACCAGGTGTGTACAGTTCAAGCTTATCAATCTGTTTATCTATTTATCTATAATCTCTATTAATAACATACTCTTGTTTTTTTCCAGACCCCAACAGCAAAAGCTTTTCCATTCACCGTGATAGAAACACCGTAATGGAAGTTATAGATGTGAACTTTCCGCATAATCCTCCAATCGAAACACAGCTGATGTATGTTGAAGACATCAAATTGTTGGGTCCAAAGCAACATGTAAGTTTTCACGTAATTTAAGCTCTTTTTTTTGTGTGTTTTTTTATTTTGTTTATTTTTTTTATAAACCTGATTACGCAGACAAGGTTTAAGCCTAGGCCCAGACTAAAATGCATATTTGAGTGGTCTTTACTGAGAGCAATTTGCACTCCAAAACATGTCAGTGCCAATTTCTCTCGAGATGTAGTAGTAGTAATAATAATAATAATAATAATAATAATAATAATAATAATAATAATAATAATAATAATAATAATAATAATAATAATAATTTATTGTTATAGGGACATTTGAAAAGCTACTTAAATATCCTCAGATAACTTGGATTTACTCATGGCTTAATCTAAGCCATGTCTATGAAACGGGCCTTACTGTTTACTTTTGTGCTATACTTCCGTAAGTGCCCTGTTTCAGTTCTCAATCCACTGTTGTCGGTAGTTTTTCTTACCCATGTGCCTTCCTGGTTTCAGTATTTTGTTTTTGTTTGGCTTAAATATACTGACTGCCGCTGATGGATCATTTACTTGCTTTTTATGTAAACAACCCTGAAACCAACTATACATCTTTTGCATTTCAGGTGACCAAACTTCAGCCAACTGTGGTGAAGGTAAACCCACCAACAGTCAATGCCTGGGACACAGCATGTGAAATAAAAGAATGCTTCCTAAGAGACAAAATGGGTCAGATTATGCTTACCTTATGGGACAAACTAGTGACTCAGGTAGAACTGAACAACACGTATGAGTTTGAAAATATGCAAACTAGAGCCTTCAGGGGTATCCCAACATTAACGTCTTCAAGGAGCACTATCATCAAACCAATTCAGCGTGACCAATCAGCAGGCAACTGTGGTGAAGGTAAACCCACCAACAGTCAATGCCTGGGACACAGCATGTGAAATAAAAGAATGCTTCCTAAGAGACAAAATGGGTCAGATTATGCTTACCTTATGGGACAAACTAGTGACTCAGGTAGAACTGAACAACACGTATGAGTTTGAAAATATGCAAACTAGAGCCTTCAGGGGTATCCCAACATTAACGTCTTCAAGGAGCACTATCATCAAACCAATTCAGCAAAGCAAAGTATTTCTTGCCGGTCAAGAACCAAAAGTCACAGAAGACCTTGACATCCAGACTACGAAACTGATATCAAAACCACAGGGGGTAAAAATCCAAATCCACAAACTTTGTCCAAAATGTCATCAGTCACCGCACATCTTCAATCCAAAACAGCCATTACATAGATGCACATGTAAAGTTCTCAGACAAGGAAAGAATTGCCTGACAAAGTGCTCTGGAATCATTGAAGTCATGAAAAATGATCAGGTCCTTTCTTTTACAATATCTAATTCCGTTTTGTCCAAATTCATCAGAGCTGAAATGGACTTGTCTTGCGCATCGGTTGTTGACATTGAGGAAATGCTTTTGTCAAGCGACGACATTGTTTACATACACCAACACCCTTGAAATAATTGAACTACAAAAAGCTCCAACAGACAGTGATGAACTTCTGGACATTACCTTTGACGACAGCTTAAGCCTCCCTCTCTCTTCACTGCAGATGACAACACATCAACTCAGTCACCAAAAAGACCAGCAGAACAAGCTGATGGACCATGTAAGAAAGTTGCTTAAAGTCTTCTAAAATTTATTTTTTTTATTTTTTTTTTTTTTTTCTTCATTACTTTTCTCCTTTAATACGGAAATGTTTTTGTATCAATTAGTTAGAATTAATGGAAAAAGTAACCCTGTTTTGGTTTAAAAAAAAATTACTATTAGGAAAATTGTTAAAGTTTTGAAGCTGAATTTCCTAAATATTGCTAAATATAAAAGCAATGTGTGAATAAACATTACAATTGATGGTTTCAATGCATCTAAACATTAAACTCTCTTGAAGTCACTCAGTACTTTTTTGTTTGTTTTTGAATGTTTAACTGTCACCCATCCCCTCTGTGGGACGCCTAAGTTTACTTCACTATATTACAATTAAATCCTAATCTAATCATGACAAACTATATATCGTTGGAAAGGTCTAAGACTCCTAAATAGATATGTTACCAATGTTTTTGTTAAGTTATGTAGGAAAAGTAATAGATTAATTTTTGACAAGAGTGCACCTCAAAAATCTACATAACAGGGGTTCTGACCTTTTGTCAAAAAAGTCTGTTGCGTTTCTCTATCACACTTTAGAAATTGTATATCAATTGAAAACTTTAAATCTCAAAATTCATCCTTTGAAACCCATTTTAAAATCAAACATTGCATTACCATGAAAATGGTACATCAATATCATGTTACAAAATGTTTTCGTTCATGAATTATAAAAATGTAAGTTTGGATCGTGCAGTTTCACGTCTGTTCAAAAATGTGAGTGACTGTTAAGGGGTTAAATACTGGTTTTGACATTTTAATATGGTCAAAAACAGCGCTATTTGCACATTTCTCTTAAAACGGTAAGAAATTTACAAGTCTCTGCATGGTGTTTGGGAAAACTGCAACCGTTTTGTCAGTCAACAAACGCATGCACTGTCAAATTTAGAGATGCGTTTCTCGGGAACCGTACCAAATATCAAAAATGCATTCAGTCAGTTCTGTGTGACTCAGTCCAAATATCATATCACATTATCTTTGGGCCAAGTTACACGGAAATTACTAAACACATTTTTAGTATTCACTACTGTTCCCCAAAAATGTCTCTCTGAATTTAACAGTGCGTGTTTGTTAACTTGTTAGTTCGCTTAGCATACTACTTGGTTAGCATATAGGGGAATTTACTGTTAAAACCGAAGGACCAGGTGTGTTGAATGAAAACCAGGAGTCAGAGATGAAATCAATTGAAGAAACATTTTACTGAAGAAAATACTATAGTTTGCAGTTTTATCAGCAGAAGTCTGCTTCAATACTGGAGTTCGTAGGCTGCTCTGAGTACAACTTACACACACACCAATAATTATACTCCTAACAGAGGATGCTAAATGTGTCAATGCATAAGTCAGCAAAATTCTGATTGGTTCTAAAACTTAGATAAACTTAGACAATTTCCACATATGGATGTAAGTACTTCAAACATCTCTAACTGATTATGTAGGCATCGGTGATCCGTAGTAACACGAAATATGTGTCTCCAGACACAATGTACAATACAGTGGCAAGAAATGATGTTTCAGTTGTTTTTGTTCCACATGTTGTGCCTTTTTGAGTGATTTTGTTTAAATGGAAAAATACTACATGCATTAGCTTGGGCATCTACATAAACCCATGTCTTCACAGTGGCACAATAGGATGAATGACAGGCACCTGACCCAAACATTGTGGGTTTGATTCCCATGTGATACAACTTCAGATGATGGAGTCATTTTATGTCATTTGGAGTCAATTGCTGCAGTTCTACCTTTAACAACGCAAGTCTCTGTAAAAGTAAACAAACCACTGTGTACAAGTGGCATGCTGTGTTCGAAAGGCTATAGCTTTGAAGGTTTTCTAATAATGCAATGTGTGGCAAGTGTTTAGCTATGGGAATTGTGCAATGTTTAAAAAGTTTCCAAATTAAATCCAAAAATGCCAAAAATGGCCATAAGGGGCTTGGCCCCGGAATCGCTGCTTGCAGCTATATTTTTAGTTAGTATTTGTATTTAATAAAGCACTACTGAATTAAAATAATTGGTAAATGAAAAACATTACGTATGATAAACAATAATTTTAAGTACACTGCACTTAAACATTAAGCAAAAACAAATTTAAGCTTTTTAGTTTGACTTAATTGTTATTTATAATTAATGTTAACTTAAAAAATTTGAGTTGCTTAATTACATTTTTTGAGGTAATCGGTGTCCACAAAAATTGAGTATTCTGAACTTATCGGGTTTTACAGTGTAGACCTAAGAGGATCAAGCAAACACATGAGAAACCTGGCACCTACATCCATTTTACCCAAAATTTGCAAAAAATTCTCAATATCTCAAACCTGCTCAGAACGCAGATAGAACCTTATAATTCCAAGGTGACGACTGTTAATGCACACTGCTGCGAGATCCAGTGAGAAGCGTTTGAATTCTGCACAGCATTCTCTGTTATAAACAGATCAAATAGCTCTGATGTAGAAAACTAGAAGAAGTAATGCTAACTACAGATACCATGGTGAAATAGTCAAATAATATTACCTCATTAATTTCAGGGTTTGTACAACCCTTTGAGAGAGAGAAAATCAAGCACTTTTCAATGACAACACAACTATTTACAGCACTTTAAAGCTCTAAAAACGATCAAATTTAAATAAACAATTATATAAAAAAAAAACATCAAATTACCACTGTAACCAGTAGATGGCAGCAGAGGAGCACTTGGTTTATTAGCCATTTATTTTTACTTTTTGCTTTATATTTTGAAATGATTAATTTACTATTATAAAATATCAAATAATCACGAAATCAAATTTTGTTTTGCTCTTTGTTCATGATTTAAGAAAAGTCACAAAATGCCTTGAAAAACACAAACTTCTCTTTCATTTGCAACTGAATCGCATGACACTCAAAGACACCTTACAGGCAGTAAAAAAATAACAGGCAGAAAATGCAAAGCCCATAATAAATAATTAAAAAGAAAAAAGTTTATTTTTTATCTTTTAAAGTTACAGCCATTAAAAGATACATATACAATATCACCGGTAGACCTGCTCAAAATATGTTTTTAGCCCTGATTTAAAAATAAGGAGAGAGTCACTACTGCGAATGTCCTGAGGAGAAGCGTAGCTAAAAGCTCGAGATCCCATGTTAGCCAATCGCATGCGTGGAAGAACTAAAGAAAAAGAAGGACAAACCTGTGTTTTGTATTGCATTTAATTTATTTTTCTATCAATTTCGTTAATACAGTTTCTGTGTCATGTAAAATACAGTTATTAAGATTTGAATAGTGAACCAAATCATGTCATGCAAACGTATCATGAATCTGACAGAACATGTCATGTAATTTGTAGACTGTCCCTTGCAGATCGCTGACGTCATCACCAGCCATAGAGAGCAATGGGTTTTTTTTTTTTTTTTTTTTTCCCCCCATTTGAAAGACAACGACTCTAAAAGAAAACACAGTTGTAGATGATAGTTGTGGTAGTGAAAATAATAATCTCATACGAACCTTTTTGCACAGACGGTAAGTTATTGAGGTCATAACTTCGTATAGGCTACGTGTGAATGTGAAACCAACTTTACTGCAGTAGAATACATGGGAATCGATCTCAAGCGTTGCTGCCTGCTGACATTTTATTTTGTACTCTTTTGACGTCTTTGGATCAAATTTGTTAGTTACTTTACATTGTTCAAATACACTGGAACAGATACTGTTTAATACTTTATTATACGTGAGACCTTTTAAATATGTAAATGTTAATCGATAAATATGAATATAGTTTGACGCTGAGAACATTTTTCTTTGGTGCTTTTTATTTTTGGGGGTTCTATGATTGTTGTTGGTTTCTGCACATTCAAAAATGCAACGTAAATATTCTAATTAAGTTACTTTATTGCAATGAATGTACTTACTAGGAAATAAAACTGTATTTAGATTCATATGGACATATTATGCTGCTGTAGATATTCAGCTGTAGTGGCTGATAGATCTCAAAAGAGAAATAACGTTAATAAAGTCGCAGCAGCAATATTGATATCGTTTCGCATTCATTCCCCTCACAGATCTCAAGACATCCAGTAACAGCAACATTATCACTCCAAACATCGAAACAATCATTCACACGAACACAAAATCACTCAGGTCTGAATGATTTTTACATATTTTCCTCACATGCTTGTTGCCTGCTGTTCTAAGTGTTTAAGAAGACTACATACCCAACAATTATTTGTTTTAAACATGCTTTCAATTGCAGGTTTTTTTTATATGTGTACTGTGCAGCATAAAAACAGAAGGGCACTATAATGATTGTGCTCTTGCCGTCAAGGTTTCTGTTCATTTGGACTTTGTTTTCCTTTTGCACCGTTTCCCTTGTTGTGTTGATTGTATTATTCTGTTCAGGTGTGCCTAGGTAATTATCCTTATTTGGTCTGAGTACTTAGGCTTGTTTGAGATGAGCAAAATCTGCGCAGAACCGATCACCGCGAGATGCATGCCGGTTAGAAAAGTGTCCGATTTACCTCCGACTTGCTCTGGTGTCATGCTGACGTGTGCAAAAAAACTCTCGCGAGGGCGACGCGGCTGTGTCGGATTGTGCAGTCTAGCTCAGTTGCTCTCCGCCGACTGCGCTGACCAAAAGCATGATGGGAAACGACTGACTGACGACACAGCTTAATGCTCATTGGTTCAGACGACTGTGATGCTGCATTCTCTTCTAAAATATTTTATTTTTATCTGATTTCATATGATTATGTATTTAAATTATGCATGAATGTTCCCAAACACTGTGACAGTGCGATCTCTGTGTGAGAAAATGTGATTGTTCTCATATTTCTATAAAAATCTAAAATACATGTTTGTATTAAAGTA
>NW_015540977.1:54339-54591 GCF_001515605.1 Sinocyclocheilus anshuiensis
CTACACATTTTATTGCTGCAAAGATTAGTATATTTATTTTTGTACAACATTTGCAACTGCTTTTTATCACTTAATTAAATTGTGTCATCTATTAGCCATGTTATTGAACAGACATTTAGAAGTTGATTTTAAAATGCAAAGTATTTCAAATTAAAATAAAGCTGATAAAGCTGTTGCATTTTTACAACACTACAAGTGTGTCCCATCAGGTAATGAAAAGTTCGACACACACTTGTGGTCTTCATGCTCACT
>NW_015540977.1:55273-59049 GCF_001515605.1 Sinocyclocheilus anshuiensis
TTTATTTTTATCTGATTTCATATGATTATGTATTTAAATTATGCATGAATATTCCCAAACACTATGACAGTGTGATCTCTGTGTGAGATATGTGATTGTTGTCATATTTCTATAAAAATCTAAAATACATGTTAGTATTAAAGTAAAAATGGATGATAAATACACCTTTCGTATGGAATTAAATAGCAAGCACTTTGAGTGTCTTGTTCATCATATTTATTTTCATATAAAAGCAACAGAACTGAAATTATATCATGTTTATTAGCAACACAGCATGTAAGTGAGAATAACGCGATATCTGCCTTTGATCTCGTTGGTATCTGTTCCACTTCGAGAGGGCAGAACTGTCCGTCTTGCCTGCGCTTATTTCACTCCTCCCCTCACTGCAGCCGCCTACTCTCGCCTTCATTTCAGGCAAGGTAAGGCGCATCTCAAACAAGCCTAGTATGTCACTTCAGCTGTGTCCCAAACTGAAGTGCTGTGGACTCCGGAGAGCGCATTTGAAGTGCGATTGCGTCACAGCGGTGCGACGAAGGCTGTCCCAAACTGAAGTGCTTGGACTCCGGAGAGCGCATTTGAAGTGCGTTTGCATCACAGCATCACGACGTAAGCTGTCCCAATTCAGGATGCAACCTCCGAAGACCGCATTCCACGGCCGATTGCATCATCGCGGCGCGACGAAGGCTGACGTATTTCGAAAGCGACTTCAAATGCACCAAATGGATTTCCCAGGAAAATGAAGTGTACATCTGGGCTGCGTTCCACTCCTCTTTTAGACAGCACTGCAAACTTCCCTAAGCACTTCCCCTCGGGGGAATCCCCGCTGCCATTTTGAAGTGCGTTCCACTTCTTGAAGTGGACGAGGGAAGTTTATATGGACATACCCTCAACCCCTCGATTTTGACCGAGGGAGCGAGTCTGCTTCATATGCACACTTCAGGCCTCTTCATAGACCACAATGCAATACGATTGTGACGTCATCACAGATCGCGTTTAATTTATCCCCAACCCAAACAACTCTATAATATATCATTTTTATTTATAACATTTATAATAGCCCAAACATACCTATATACATATAGAATGCTGCACCAAACAAATTCATAAGGGAAAAAATGTAAACAATAAACCAACTCCATAGCTGATTCTAAGTGATCAAGGGCTTAGGACGTTTCAGTTCAGCCCATTCCAAGGGTTCCGCCAGAAGTGGGCACTCATGCAACATAATCAATGACGTACAGCCGAGTAAATGAGACGGAGGGAAGTTTGCGAGTGAAGGGCATAAAAAAACGGACTGGAACGCAGTCCTGATGGACACTTCGCACCCTACCATATCCCAGAATCACTTGCGCACAGATGACGACGGTGTTTATATTCAAAGAACATGGAGGATGACAATTGAAAATATTTTTCTCTACAAAAGGGGGGCCCAGCAGAAAAAGTTTGGGAACCACTGGCCTACTCAAACACACAATATTTAATTTAATTGAAATATTTCACTAATAATTCACTCGTTTTTCTTCTCTAATCCTCAATCACAAAGACTGTTGATGTTGATCAAATACCATGTGAGGCTAATTTGAACTCCTTTTCATTTATTTGTAATTTATTTGTTAAAGAAAGAAAAATCAGATCACCTTAGACCATAGACTGTATAAAAACATGTAGTGTCCGTGACGTCACCCGTAGAGTTCCGAAGAGTGTTTTTGAAGCCCAAACTGGGCAGAGCGGGCCGTCGCCATCTTGGCAGCGCATCACCACGCGTCACTCCGGGATAATTTCACTCCCGGTCACTCGTCATCACGCGTCACTCCCGGGCCTTAGACGCACTAAGTAAATTTACCCGTATTATTTCCTGCCTCGCGCTGCTTCACGCTCCAGTCCAGCGGGTGGCGCTAAAACACATAGCCTACGTTTGTTTGCCAAACACCATTAAACCTCAGAGGAAGAAGATTAGTTTCACCACGCTCTCTGTTGTTTTGTCGGAGGTTGGTCTTTATTCTTCATTCATTTTTAAATGCTAAGAGCTCTGCTCGCCCAGGTAACGTTATGTAGAATTCAGAACGTTATAAAGCTTCAAGCAGTTTAAGATTTGTTGTAATAGGGTACTTTTTTCAGTAATATGTGATGTTGGGTTCGAGTCCACCTAAGTTGAGTCTGAGTCAAGTCCGAGTCCAAAATGGGCCGAGTCGGACTCAAGTCCGAGTCCCAAACAGCCGAGTCAGAGTTCAACGAAACACTATTTATTAGTATCTTAACATTGTTTTAACCTTTACCACTACAAAAATGCAATGTCCATTTAAATATAACAAAAGCAAACCTATATTGTATCCTGCCATTTAGATTTTGAATAACATGTCCTGCGTTGCTTAGCAAACTTAAATTCATGTAACAGAAGTTATGGCTGAATTGATTTGTGTATTGAGACATATTTCAGAGTGAAACAGGTTTTAGAATGTGAAAAATTAAAGGGCGGGACTTGACTTTATTCATTGTTAAAATAAATGTATAAATCCAAGGGTGGGGGTAAAGGAGTAGGTATCTTGGTGAATGGGACCTTAAGAGTAGGAAATGCACATTTTATCTCAATAAAAACCAAGCTTTATATCATTTTAAAATGTTTTAATGAAATATGACTTTTGAATAATCAAGATTAGTTTGTGTCAGCTTATTCTATTAATCAGTGTTTGGCCCATTAACCCCTTAACTGTCACCGTCCCACCTGTGGGACGCTTGGTGCTCTTTTTTTGTTGTCCTTTTTCTCTATCAAATCGTTTAGTAATTATCATAAATTATACATCGTTTGAAAGCTTAGAAGCTCAAGATTCATCCTGTGTAAACCATTTTGAAATCGGATATTGCCTTACCATGGAAATGGTACTTTAAAATCCTTTGGCAGTCTCCTCCCCCTTAGCGGGCGGTGTCAAGTGTCATATTACAAAATGCATTACGGTCTTTTAGAATCAAAACTTTTTATAATCTTGACAAAAAACATATAATTGGAAAGGTCTGTGTCTCAGGATTCCATATTTAGTGGTTATTTTGTAATATTGTAATATTACAGTATTACTTATTAAGAAGTAATATTGACAGAGAAATCTAGACATTTGTGACAGAAAAAATGCATTAAAAAATTCAATGGAGTTTAGATGGCACCCGGTGGCTGTTTGTGTTATAACGCCTAAATAAAATCTCACAGGAACCTCAATTTTTTTCATATCAACTTCAAATTTGGAACATAACTTATTTAGACATAAGGCTTTAATTTTATAGCAATTTTAGAGTAAAACCTGTTATGTAAAATATTTATTATATATAAAATAAAATAAAATTAGTACAGTGTATTTTCTTTACAGTAAATTTAAACTTCTATAACTTTTTAATATTTTAAGTTTTTGAGAAAATTCTCAAGCCCGCCGTGTGTGACACTGTGTGTTTCGTTGTGAAAGCGAAACTACTTTGTTTGGCCTTCCAAAAGAGGACCCAACTAGAAATCAGTGGTTAAGTTGTATTTAAAACACTGTTCCAGAACAGTTCAACCCAAATATGCAGATGTGTGCAGCGCATTTTATGGAGGACTGTTTCAGTAGAGTAGACTACAATGTCGGCTGTTCTGACTCAAAGACTGTAAGTACGTTTTTTATAAATGGGTTTTAGTGTTGTTGTGTCGTCGCTCTGGCCGGACAGGGCATCACAGTATGTTAGGGGCGTAACATTTCCATCACACGCTTGAGGTATTCGGCCAATCACAATGCACTGGATAGCTGGCCAATCAG